>NW_025999990.1:30250048-30314065 GCF_001458135.2 Marmota marmota marmota
TGATCATCTAAGGTTTTACTGCTTTGCCTTCACATTTATATCTGTTATACATATGAAATATAGACTATTCTGTATGATGTGAGGAAAGGTAGTTTCTATTTAGTCCTTAATTATATCAAGTTGACCCATTTGTTTATTTTTTTAGAAGATCATCCTTCTACTACTATGTAGTGCTACCACTGTCTTCAACCAAGTGTTCAAAGTATACATGAGACTGGTTATAAACTCACTATTTTGCTCCACTGATTTATTTGTCTATTCTTGCAATATTATGCCATATTATCTTAATTACTACAGTTTTCTTTAAAAAAATCTTCATAATTCTTCTATAGGAATGTTTGTCCCTCCCAGGTCTTTGCATTTCCAGTGACATTCAAGAATCAATTTGTCAAATCACATATACACAAGGTTATGAATAAGACTACAATAAATTTATAAATTAATTTGGAGAGAAGGAACATCTTTATAAAATTGAGCAGTCCAATGAACATGAGGCATTTCTTCATTTATTTAGGCTTCTAATTTCTCTCAATGTTTTAGAATTTCCCTTAAAGGGTAGGTTGTTTTATTTTTCGATATTTTACATTTTCTGACTACATCTTAAGTGATACTTAAAAAATTTATTTTCTAGCTTTTGTTAGAAAACAACTGACATAGAAATACAATAGTTCTTTCTTATAAATACTGACCTTAAAGCCACCAACCTTTTTGAATACTTACTGATTTGAATCTTTATCTATACTTTGTTTGGATTTTCATCCTACACAATCATTTCAACTGTAAATAATATGGCTCAATTCCTTCTTTTTGAATCCTTTTCTTACCTCCTTACACTGGCTAAGCCCTGCCGTGTGAAAATGAATGCCAGTAATGACAAGGGGTATCTAAGTTGTGTTCCAAATCTCAGAGAGAAAGGTTTTGAAATTATTTTTAAGTATGGACAATGTAGTGTTTTGTTTGTTAAGGCTCTCCATATCAGACTAAGGAAGTTCCCTTCTGCTCCTAATTTGCTAAGGAGGTTCATCATGATAGTGACAAATTTACAAATAATTTCTCTGCATCTAATGAAACAGTCACATAATTTGTAACTTTCCCCTGTTAATTAGTAAATTTTACTGACTTCCTATGTCTGAATAAAACAATTTGGTGTTAATGTATCAATTTAACATACTGCTGGCTTTAACTCACTCATGTAATTAATGTCAGTATGAACTTGTCAAATTTAAGATCTTATGTGCTGATTACAGGAAACACATTTAGAAATGTTCCCTCCTGTTTTAGTATCTAAAAAAGTTTCTGTTAGTTTGAAAGTATTTCTTCCTTAAATATATATAAAAACCTAATTTGTTAACAAAGCTATCTATGCCTGAAAGTCTGTTAGTATTTATGTATGTATGTTTTTAGATAGTTTTTAAATAATTAATTCTACTTATTAATAGTTATAGTACTTTATATTTTCCACTTTTCTCTGGTGTCACATTTTTCTAGGAACTGTTAATTTTATCTAAAGTCTTAAATAATTTTATTCATAATATTGACTTGTAATCTTACTTTTATTTTGGTAAAAAAAAACATGAGGTCTACCTTCTTAATAGATGTTTAAGTGCATAATGAGTACTGTTATATATAGACAATACTATACAGTAGACCTCTACCTAATTATCTTGCAAAACTGAGGCTTTATACTTACTGATAAACTTCTCATTTTCCCTGCCCACCACAATTCTATCCTCTGCTTTTCTGAGTTCAGCTATCCACTTATAATACTTTACACAATCCACTTACAATAATTTAAACATCTACAGGATATGCAGTGATACTCTCTTTTTCATTCCTGGTACTTACTATTTAGGAAAGCATTTCTTGTTTTGTTAACTCTTCAAAGAACTAACTTACAGCTCCGTTGAGTCTCAATACTTTATGTTTGTAGTCTATTTTATTAATTTCTGTCCTTAATAATTATTTTCAGATCTGGACATATAATAACCCCCCTTTCCATTCCTTACTTAAATTATCTGTGACTCCTTCTATTTTCTTGATTGCTGTTTCTCTATCATATACTTACTTACTATTCCAAGTTTTATTAAATCTTTTAAGTTCCTATTTTTGCTTCTATTTGCTCTGAACTCAATTTTCTCTTCTTTGTCTAACTTCCTGAAATGGACAGGTCATTAATTTTCTATCTTCTTTTTTAAATATTAAGTGTATTCAGAGTTATATAATTTCAGCTAACTGAAATGCATCTCACAAGTTTTGAATTGTAATAGCGGCATTATTAATTAAGATAAAGTATTTTCTTCCTCGGTGAATTTAATACCTGGTTAATAGGAGTTACAAAGAGAAGACAGACAAATGGGACACATGGATCTGTCCAATAATGATATAACACTTACAGGCCAGATTTCACACCTTTATTACTACAAGCACACAATTTATTTGATTTCAAGGACACTGGGTTCACAATTCCTCTAGATACAATTACTAATCTATAGGGAAGAAAGAAAACAGAGACACATGTTCAATGACACCACAGAGATGGAGTCAGCAAAATGCAAGTTAAGAACAGACAATTCTACTTGCATTCTTCAAATAGTAAACTGTAGGGGAGAAACATGGACAAGGATCTTAAGGTTTAAGAGACATATGCACCAGATGCAATGTAACCACCTTATTTCTACCCTGATACTATAGAAAAGGAAACTATATGACATAAGTAGGGAAGTTTGAATAGTAATTGTGTATTTCATGGTATTAAGAAATCACTGTCAACATAATTTGAGGTATGAAAACAGAATCATGATTTTTCTTTTCTTTCTCTTTTCTTATGAGTCCTTATCTTCCAGAGGTACATACTGGAAAATATATATGAATGATATGGCTTTGCCTGGATAATCTGCTTCTACCTTATTGTCCACAGATGTTTCTAATCTAACATAGTGCACGTAGGTTTCTACATAGGTTTCTCTATAAAGGCTGCTCTTGTCATATCAGCTGCTTACCCTAATGTAAATGACTCTAACAAGAGTAAAAGTCCAAAATGGATACCACAGTGTATTTAATAATTTAATTTTGAAAGTTACATTTTGCTACTCATATCCTGTACTATTGCTCAAACAGACCAACCCTAGTACAATGTGAAAAGAAACTTCACAGAGGTGAGATTGTTATTATCTAGAGGCAGAGATTGTTGAAGACTATCTTAAGAGGGGACAGATGAGTATATAAACTGAGACTGTTGGGAATTGTTGAAGGTAGGCTGTGAACACATGAAGGTTCATTATTTACTATCTATTTTATTTTTATACACATTTGAAATGTTTCGTAATAGAAAATGTAAAAATTGTTTAAAAAGTGGGGGGATGCCAGTATAAAAAGGTAATTTTATGGTAGTAAAGAGTCCCTCTGAGATCTCATGGCTGGTCAAAAGGATTACATATAGCAGCTGTACTTTTGTCAAGTCTGAGGAAGCCTCATCAAGCCTAAAATCTGTTATGCAAGCATGTGTATCACACCATTTATGTTTTAAATATAATGAAACTATTCACTATCAAAAATTAGTGACTTAGGGGCTGGGGATGTGGCTCAAGCGGTAGCGCGCTCGCCTGGCATGCATGCGGCCCGGGTTCAATCCTCAGCACCACATACAAAGATGTTGTGTCCACCGAAAACTAAAAAATTAAATAAATATTAAAATTCGCTCTCTCTTTCTCTCTCTCTCTCTCAAAAAAAAAAAATTAGTGACTTATAATGCTACTTACTGATAAGATTAAGAACCACATAAAGGAGGGTTTCAAGATGGCAGAATAGAAGTCACTCTCCTGGCTGCTCCATGGTATGAAACCAAGAAAGCAGACAGGCAGCTTCTCAGCAAGTAAGGTATTGGAAAACTTCAGAAACACTGTAAGTCCACAGGGTAGAAACTCTGCTGCCTCAGATCCACACTGTTAAATGGGCAGACATACAAACAACATGAAAAAGTAAGGAAACAAATTGCCCCAAGCAAACCAAGATATTTCCAATAACAGAATGAATTGACACCACAGTGGAATAAATGTCAGAGGAAGAGTTTAGAATATACAAAGCTAAACTGACTTGCAAGGTAAGGGACAGTTTAGGGAGTAAAATCAGAGAGAAAAACAGGGAGTGAAAGATCACTTTAATAAAAAGAGATTCTAGGAGGAAAAAAAGAAAGCAGAAATCCTTGAAATGAACGAACCAATAAACCAAATTAAAAATTCAATTGAAAGCATCACCAATAGACTAGATCACTTGGAAGACAGTTTCATGCAAAAAAGACAAAATACATAATCTTTTCTTCATGGGGGGGTGGGTACTGGGATTTGAATTCAGGACAACTCGGCCACTGAACCACATCCCCAGCCCTATTTTGTATTTTATTTAAAGACAGGGTCTCCACTGAGTTGCTTAGTGCCTCAATATTGCTGAGACTGGCTTTGAACTCTCAATCCTCCTGCCTCCGAGTCACAGGGATTATAGGCGTGTTCCATCACACCTGGCCCAAAACATATAGTTTTAAAAACAAAGTTGACCATGGAGAAAAGATGTAACAACACCATGAATAGAACTTCCAAGAAATATGGGATAACCCGAAAAGACCAAATTTAAGATTTACTGGGATAGATGAAGGCTCAGAGATACAAATGAAAGAAATATACAATCTTTTAAATGAAAAAATAATCAGAATTTCCCAAAACATAAAGAATGAAATGAAAAATCAATTACAGGAGGCTTACTGAACCCTAATTATTCAAAATTACAACAGACCCATACCAAAGGATATTATTATGAAAATACCTAACATACAGAATAAGTGTAGAATTTTAAAGGCTGCTAAAGAAAAACAACTGGTATTGTTTAGAGGGAAACCAATCCAGATTTAAGCTGATCTCTCAATTCAGACCTTCAAAGCTAAGAGGTCCTGGAAAAATATATACCAAGCTATGAAAGAAAATGGATGCCAGCCAAGAATACTATAACCAGCAAAATTAAGCTTCAGAATTGATGATGAAATAAAAAACTTTCATGATTAAAAAAAAAAGTTATAAGAATTCACAACTAGAAAGCCTGCATTACAAAACATACAAGATATTTCATGAAGAAGAAATGAAAAATAAAAATGAAAACAAGCAAAGGGAGGAATTACACTGCAAGAACAGTGAATCAATGGTAAAACAAATTCAAATTAAAAACCAGAAATAAATCCAAATGACGGAATAAAAATCATATCTTAATGACAACACTGAATGTAAATGGCCTAAACTCATCAATAAAAAGACAAAGACTGGCAGACTGGAATAAAAATCAAGACCCAACAATATGCTATCTCCAAGACATTCATCTCATAGGCAAAGACATCCACAGACTGAGGTAACAGGATGAGAAAAAAATGTATCATTCACATGGATCTCATAAACAAGCAAGGGTTTTTCTCCTCTTATCAGATAAAGTGGACTTCAAGCCAAAGTTAATCAAAAGGGAAAAAGGACATTTCATCCTGCTTAAGGGAATTATACATCAACAAGACATAACAACTGTAAATATTTATGCCCCAAATAATGGGGCATTTATTTACATCAAACAAACTATTCTCAATTTCAAGGATCAAACAGACCACAAAACAATAATATCAAGTGACTTTAACACACCTGTTTTATGATGGAATAGATCCTCCAAACAAAAACTAAATAAAGAAGCTATAGAACTAAAAAATACAATTAACTACTAAAATTCACACTGAAAAGGAATATCACAAGACACTACTAAAATACAGATAATAATCAGAACCTATTTTGAAAATTTATACTGTAATAAAAGAAAATCTTGACGATATCAACAAATTTCTAGAGATGTATGACCTACCCAAATTGAATCAGGAGGACATAGAAAATTTAAACAGATCCATTTCAAGAAATGAAATGAAGACACCATCAAAAGCCTACCAAGGAAGAAAACCCCAGGACCAGATGGATTCTTAGCTAAGTTCTACCAGACATTCAAAGAAGAACCAACATCAATCCTCCTCAAACTATTCTGTGAAAGTGAAAAGAGGGAACCATTCCAAAATCAATCTATGAAGCTAGCGTCACCGTGATACCAAAACCAGACAGACACACGAAAATAAAATCTCAGACCAATATCTCTAATGAACATAGATGCAAAATTTCTTAATAAAATACTGGCAAATCACATACAAAAAAAATATAAAAAGGTAGTGTACTATGATCAAGTGGGGTTCATCCTAGGGATGGCAAGAGTGGTTCAAAAATGAAAATCAATAAATGTAACATCACATTAATAGACTTAAAGTCAAGAATCACATGATTATCTCAATAGATACATAAAAAGCAAAATACAGCACCTCTTCATATTAAAAACACTAGAAACACGAGGGACAGTAGGAAAACATACCTCAATATTGTAAAAGCTATATTTGCTAAGCCCAAAGCCAATATCATTCTAAATGAAGAAAAACTGAAAGCATTCCTTCTAAAAACTGGAACAAGACAGGGATGCACTCATTCACCACTTCTATTCAACAGTGTCCTGGAAACTGGCCAGAGCAATTAGAGAGAAGAAAGACATTAAAGGAATACAAATAGGAAAAGATGAACTCAAAATATCCCTATTTGCTGATGACATGATTCTATATTTAGAAGACCCAAAAAACTCCACAGGAAACTTCTAGAACTCATGAATGAATTCAACAAATCAGCAGGATATAAAATTAACACCCACAAATCAACTGTGTTCCTATATATCAGTTATGAATCAACTGAAAGAGAAATTTAAAAACAATCCTATTCAAAATATCCTCAAAGAAAATAAAATCTTTGTGAATCAATCTAACAAAAGAGGTGAAAAGACCTCCACAATGAAAACTATAGAACACTAAAGAAAGAAATTGAAGAAGACCTTAAAAGATGGAAAGATCTCCCATGTCCTTGGATAGGCAGAATTAATATTGTCAAAATGGCTATACTATCAAAAGTGCTATAAACATTTAATGCAATTCCTATTAAAAATCCCAATGACATTCTTCATAGAAATAGAAAAAGTAGTCATGAAATTCATTTGGAAAACTAAGAGGCTCAGAATACCCAAAGCAATCCTTAACCAGAAAAGTAAAGCAGGAGGCATCATAATACCAGACCTTAAACTACACTACAGAGCAACAGTAACAAAAATGGCATCATATTGGCACCAAAACAAACATGTAGACCAATGATACAGAATAAAAGATACAAACACAAATCCATATAAATACAGTTAGCTCAATCTAGACAAAGGTGCCAAAAACATACATTGGAAAAAAGATAGTCTATTCAACAAATGGTGCTGGGAAAACTGTAAATCTATAAGTAGCAAAATGAAATTAAACTTCTCTCTCTCACCCTGCACAAAAATCAACTCAAAGTGGATCAAAGACTTAGGCACTAGAACAGAGACGATATGCCTAAAAGAATAAAAAGTAGGCCCAAATCTTTATTGGGTCAGCTTAGGACCTGACTTCCTTAACAAGACTCCTAAAGCACAAGAAGTAAAATTAAGAATCAAATAATGGGATGGGATTCAAATTAAAAAGTTTCTTCTCAGTAAAGGAAACAATCAATAATGTGAAGAGAGATCCTACAGAATGGGAGAAACTCTTTATCATATGTACCTCAGACAGAGCACTAAGAGCACTTCAGGATATATAAAGAACTCAAAAAATTTAACACTAAAAAAACCAAATAACCCAGTCAATAAATGGGCTAAAGAACTGAACAGATACTTCATAGAAGAAGAAATACAATCGATCAACAAACATATGAAAAAATATTCATCATCTCTGACAATTAGGAAAATGAAAATCAAACTAAGATTTCATCTTACTCCAGTGAGAATGGAAACGATCAAGAATACAAGCAACAAATAATAAGTGTTGACGAGGATGTGGGGGAAAAGGTACTCTCATACATTACTGGTGGGACTACAAATTGGTGCAACCTCTTTGGAAAGCAGTATGGAGATTCCTCAGAAAACCTGGAATGGAACCACTATTTAACCCAGCTATCCCACTCCTCTGTTAATTCCCAAAGGATTTAAAATCAGCATTCTACAGTGACATCACCACATCAATGTTTACAGCAGCTCAATTCACAATAGCTAAATTATGGAACCAACCTAGATGCCCTTTAACAGATGAATGAATAGAGGAAATGTGATATATATATATATATATATATATATATATATATATATATAACTTTAATATTTATAATATGTATANATATATATATATAACAGAATATAATTCAGCTTTAAAGAAAAATGAAATTATGGCATTTGCATGTAAATGGATGGAACCAGAGAACATCATGCTAAGTGAAATAAACCAATTCCAAAAAAATCAAAGGCCAAATATTTTCTCTGATAAGTGGATGCTGATCCATAGGTGGGGGGAGAATGAAAGAACTTCGGATTGTGCGGAGGGGCGTGAGAAGGGTGGGATTGTGAGGATGGGAAGGACAGTAGAATGAGACAGACATTATTACCCTATATATATGTATGATTACTACTGGTATGACTGACTCTGTACCATGTACACAGCCAGAGGAATGAGAAGTTGTGCTCTATTACTATACAATGTGTCAAAATGCATTCTACTGTCATGTATAACTAATTAGAACAAATTAAAAAAAAATAGAAGGGAGACCAGTAGAAAAGAAGAAGGGAATCAGGGAAGGAAGGGGAGAGAAAAGGGGGTACTTGGTAATGAAACTGATCAAATTATACTGTTTTATTGTGTGTACATATGAATATATAGTAACAAATCCCAGTGTTATGTATAATTATAATGTGCCAATAAAAAGGAAAAAAAAAAGAATGATATTACAGCATTTGCTGGTAAATGGATAGAAATGGAGGACATTATGCTAAGTGAAATAAGCCAAACTCAGAAAATCAAGGGTGGAATATTTTCTCTCATACATGGAAGCTAGAAAACACTAAAACACTAGAAACATGAGGGGCAGTAGGAAAACATACCTCAATATTGTAAAAGCTATAGTTGCTAAGCCCAAAGCCAATATCATTCTAAATGAAGAAAAACTGAAAGCATTCCTTCTAAAAACTGGAACAAGACAGTAAAATAAGGGGAAAAGGCAGGAAGTGAGGGTGGGGGAGCCAAATATCATAAAGATATAGGAAAGATCAGTGCAGTAGAAGGACAGTTAGAGGGAGAAGGGAGTGATGAGCCAGGGGAGAAAATGCTGAATGAATTTAACGAAATCACATTATGTGCACATATAAACATACCATAGGGAATTCATTCCATCTTTATAAGTAGAAAGCACCAAATCAAAAATAAATAAATAAGTAAATGTGTGAAAGGAAGATCAGTAGAGTAGAAGAAGGAGAACAGGGAGAGGGAGAAGGGAAGTGAACAAGGACTGAAATGGAGTACAAAAAGTCCATACATACATGATTTTGTCAAAAAGAACCCAATTATTGCATATAAGTATAATGCTCTAATAAATTTTTTTTCTTCTTCCTGAATAGTTTGCTTGCTCCAAGTTGCTTTTCAGTTTGTTTTGAACTCTACCTTTCATGTTTGAGGATTTCCTATGATGTCTGGTATTCCATGGTTATCTGTTTGTTATTAAGAATGGAGGACCAAAAAACTGATTCAAATAGAATTTATCATCTATGAGCTTTGGAAAATCCACAATGTCTTTGTAGGGTGTTTTTTTCCTCCAACATGACTAGTCTAACTCTGCTAAAAAAGATTCTCCAATTTTGGGGGGACTGGAAATCCTGCCAGCATTAATGAAAGCCATACAGAGGCAAGGTAGCTTGGGATCTCAATAGCCAGAATGTAGGTGATCACTTAATCCCTCTGTCTTTTGCACAGTTCCCTTGCTTTTAACAGAATCTATTATCATCTAGTCTAAATATCGTGTATTATCTTCTTCACAAGAAACAAGTAGACCTCTTATATTACTGATAGGAATGAAAATTGATGAAACATTTTGGAAAAATGTTTGGCAGTACATGCTAAAGCTCTATAAATTTCTAGCCTATTCTCCCTTCCACAAAAGAAATGAAAGTTTAAGCCCTCCAAAAGGAATGCACAAGAATGTCACAATTACTTTATTTACAATAGTCAAAATGTGGAAAGAACACAAATATCTATCAATGTATTTAAAAAACATGGTATATTCATATAACAACCACTACACTACCGTGGTGGGGAGAAAAAAGTCAGACATATGCAACAATATGAGTCTCAAAGACATGAAGGAACATACATACACACCTACCTACCATGTGAATCTATTTATAAAAATTAAAAACAAAGACGTGTGTATTTATAAAAAATTAAATATATTTATATAAATTAAATATATTTATAAAAAATTAAAAACAAAAACTATGTGTAGAGAGGTCACAACAATGGTTGCCTCTGGGGATGGAAGCAAGGACTGAAAAAGAAAATAAGGGAAATTTTAGGAGTGATGAAGATGTTCTGTCTTGGTCTAGATGATGGTTACACAGTTATATACATACATAAAAAAAATCCGATAAGCTATAGCCTTAAGATCACATATTTCACTGCATGTTATACACAACTTGAATCTTTTTGTAAAAAAAAAAATACATAAATATTTTGGTAATAACAAAGTTTAAAATCTCCTATTAATCCATTAAGATAAATGGTTATTTTCCAATAACTGGAATAATCGTTAGATCAGCAATATCATGAGATATTATTTTATTATCATTTAAATATGCTTTAATTTCATTAAATAGTAATTTAATAAATGTAACATTCACTTTAAGAACAACCAGCACTAAAGTGCAATTTACTGGGAATTCACAACATATTTTTCATTCAAATACTAATGGGCCCACACTAGGTACTTACCCTTCTAACCTAACATCTGGTAAAGATCTGTTGAGTGCAATCATCTCGCTTGCCATTAAATTGAACTGATTGATTTTAAACATCTCTTTCATCTTTTCTTGATCCTCTTTAGGAATGACAACTGGTTTCCCCATTTCTCCAGGACCTTCATGAGGTTTTTGTACTGGCTCTAGAACTAATAAGGAAGAAAAACTTAAATTAATTTCATAGCAATTAATTTATATTTCTGTTAACATTTGAATTGAAATTGTGCCCTCATAAACTAGAGCCATTTCTGAGCCCCAAATCTCCCACTCTGTTAATACTCTAAGGGGCTGGGTTGTCCTCTACTTCCATGCTGGGATGACCTGACTCAAGACATACTCACTTTGTCCTATTCATCTGAATTGCTGCGTAGTTTTGCATTCCCATCTCAAATATTTTTGCCACATTAAGTTTCCCAAAGCATAGCCTTCGTGTTTTTCTCGTGGTCTCCTAAAGTCCAACCTCTTTAATAAAGAATTAAATTCAACTTTCCAAACCTATTATCCATTTGGTGCTCCTCCACAACCCCTCAGTATTCCTTCCTTCAGTTCAATACTGACACACTACTTTCCTTCAAATGTGCCTCATGTTCTCTTGCTTCTATGCCTTTGTTCAAACAGGTCCTCTCCCTTGACATCCCCTTCCCACTCCTATCTCTGCAATATAAAACCCCTATTTATCATGCCAGGCCCAATAGCTTTTTAAATCTTTCTATGAAAGTCATTTACGATTCTTGATTATCACACCAATTTCATCTGGAACTCTTACTTCTCTAATAAATTGCTAACTCCAACTATAATGATTACTAAACCTGTTTTGCAACACTCCCCACTATGTCACATTTCTTTTTTCGACCGGGATTTGAGTCTTCCTGTATCTTCTATGGAGTTTAGTGTGGTGCCTTATAACAGCTTTGTTAACTATATGCTGAATTAATATGTTAAGTAAAAATGCTACTCAAAATAAGTTAAGATGAAAATCCTACACTTGATAATGATAGGCATTATAATGAAGTTTATGCAAGGTGGAGCATCAGGAACAATAATTCTAACCAAAAGCAGTGTTATAGCATTATATGTACATGTGTGTGTAATACAAAGTAAGCAATATGCCCGATTAGCACTTAACAAACATTACTCCTTGTTTTATCCTTTTGAGATGTTAATAAATGTTCCAAGAAAAATAGGTTCTGAGATACTGAACTTTGAAAATATTGTGTTATATTTCTCATGTAAAAGGGACAGAGAATGTGATAAGGCCATAAATAGAAAACAATATGTCCTGCATGTTACTTGTTTATTTTTAAAGCTGAAATTTTTATTTTCCTTTAGTGTTTTTTTATGTTTGTGGTGTGTGTGTGGCGGGGTGGATACTGGAGATTGAACCTAGGGGTGCACTGAATAATATCCTCATCCCTTTTTATCTTTTGAGACAAGGTCTCACAAAGTTGCTGAGGCTGGCCTTGAACTTGTTATCCTCCTACAGGGATCCCTTCCTCACAGGGTTTATAGGAGTACGCCAACATTTTGGGCCCTTCTACTGTGTTTTTTAGGCATTCTCAAAATATCTACCAATTAGATATGATTTTTTTTTTTTTAAGTAGCATCAAGAGAATAGAAGAGCCATGTCTTCCATTCAGGCTTCATCTGCCCAATAACAGCACTAGTTGGTAAAGCTGTTCTGTAGGATGACTGCTGCAGATGGTGGTACAAAGCAAACTATCAGAAATGCAGAGTATGAATTTATTCAGTATGTTTTCAACAAGTTTCTCAGAATATAAAAATCCATTTCATAGAACTCTTAATAAAAAATGATGTACAATAATTTCCCCTGTTCTTAGAATAAACTGGTTTTAGGAAAAACATTAAAATATTAAGAAATAATTTTTAAAATTGTAGGAAACACAAATAATACAGTTTTGAAAACAAATTCTGTCAACTATCTACCAAGCAAATAAGCTCTTTAAATATAGGGTTGGCAGAATTTTTAAAAAATTCTCAACAAGTATAATAAAAACAAAATGTGTAATGTCTTTTTTCTTTTCTTAACTTTCAAAATCATTAATCATAAAACTCTTAAAGATCATGTCTACTTACTTACCTCTAAAAATAAAGAGCAATCAACAGATTATGGGATTGGAATGTACAGGGATCAACAGGAAGGAGTAGAGGTGACAATGATCTTTTATGGATGGCACACATAAAGAAAAGGTGGGAGACATCTAGTGGCCCTGATTATAAATATTCTTCTCTTATCTTCATTTGATTTTGGTATAAGGTTAAAAGAGAAATATTTTCATGCTGCTCAATTTAAAAATTATGAGTATTAAGTTACACATTCATCTTCTATAATGTGTTTTTGCTAAGAGTTAATAAAGATCCTGAATCTGATCAAACCTCTGGACTGTCTACCAATTCAAAAAAATATGGGAGAAGAATAACATAATAAACAACATTAAAAGGGATACAAATCCCGGCTGTGGGAAACTGGAAAAAAAGGAACAATACAATTTTTTCTTTTTCATCAACAAAAAAGGGAGGTTGGGGGACAATGAGAAAGAAGTATCTGTGCCATAAGACTAGCCATGAACTGACAACTCTTGAAGTTGATGATATAAGTTCAATTTTCTGTTCTCTCTTTTGTTTGTTTCAAATTTCAATGGTGATGGTCATGAAGAAGAACTCAATAAATAAAAGAAATTATTATCTTAAGAACTATATAGTATAAGTGTGATTGTTTATAGCATAAGAAACTAGATATGATTAGAAATTTAAATCTTGCCCCATCATTGTTGACTTTGAGATCTTAAAGAATCAAGCCAAGAATGTTTAACACATACAATCCTTCTGTTGCAATATTTTATAAGTTTAATAACCTGGTACTTATTATATTTAAGTTCTAGTATAAGGCCTACATCTAATTTATTGGTACACATGAGATATCAGAGCCACATTCAAAATTACCATTAATCAAAAGTTGTATGACTTCCAGCAGCTCAGGAGGCTAAGGCAGGAGGATCTCAAGTTCCAAGCCAGCCTCAGCAAAAGCAAGGTGCCAAGCAACTCAGTGAGACCCTGTGTCTAAATAAAATACAAAATAGGGCTGGGGATGTGGCTCAGTGGTCGAGTGCCCCTGAGTTCAATCCTCAGTACACCCCCCAATCCAAAAAAGTTGTATAACTACTGTGTGACTTACAGAATCTACTATAATACTCTAAAGAAGAAATTGTAATGGTAATATCCTAAAGAATTACATGAACTATTAATTTTCCTTGGCAAAGCGGCCTGGATAAAATGTATGCAGCTATGAATATATTTAAATATTAGTGCTAGAAAGCAACCAACAAAAAAGATGGTTTTAACTTTTCTTGTACTCACCTATCTTTCTTATAAATTAAAAGGGTATTTAGGGGCTGAGGGTATACTTCAGAGCTAGAGTGCATGCTTAGCAAGCATCAGGGTTTGGGTTCAAGCCTCAGAACCAAAACACACATACACAAAAGACTTTAGGACAATTTTTGTTTGAAATTAATTCAAATGGGGCTTAGGTATCATTTCAACAACTGAAAAACTTTCTTGGCATAAAATTTTATATGTAGATAAATTCTAAGAATCAAATCAACTTTGAAAAGGGAGTGACAAAGGTGTCTGTGAAGGTTTGGATAAGTGTCTCCCAAAGATCTGTGTATTAAAATGCTTGGTCCCTAATTCGTGACACTATTGGACCGTGGTAGAACCTTTAAGAGTTGGGGCCTGGTTCAAAGTCTTCTTTCTGGTCATATGGAGACATGCTCTTTATGGGGATGTTGGCACCCTACGCGTCCCACTCTTCTCTTTTTGCTTCCCTGCCACAATGAGGCAAGTAGCTTACTCTGTCATGTGCTCCCATCATGACATACTGTCTTGCCAGGAGCCCAAAAGCAACAGGTAATTTATCTCAGGTATTTTGGTCACAGTGAAGAAAACCTAACACAGTGTGATTCCTAAGTATTATGTGAGGACAAAAATACTTTTAGTAAATACTTCTGTTAAGCTTTATTTACATTATAATTAGAGACATGTCATGTTTTAATAAACTTAATTACCAAGAAAACTACTGATTCACTCTGAAAGCCTGAACATAAAACATACACAAACTACAGGACATACTTTGAGTGTACTTTAGTCAATCCTTCAAATTTCTAATCTGTGTTTTTTTCATGGAAATGGAATAAAGAGGTCGAAGTTACAACTCCTTTTGTGGGGGGAGGTTATTAATAAAAAGTTAAAAAAAAAAAAAAAACTGTCTTCCAAACTATTTTTTATCTTATTAAAAATTATCATCTTTATTGTCTTTATGTAATATATTTCACCTATTCCAAAACCTTTTGTCCACATTTTAACGTCTCTGAAATTGGAATGTGGATTACAATAACTGGAATATATTTGTTTTCACAGTGGCATATAAAATAGGTATCCTATAAACAAAGGTATACGATGTACTGAAATTTAGTATATTATCTGATTCTTTTAAACTTAAAATATCATCTATAAATAAATCACTTCTAACACTCTGCTACTTCAATATCCTTGCCAATTTCAACCATTGTTCCAATCTCATGTACAATTTATAAAACTCTAAATGATTTTTAAATAATTCTAATAGAGTTTCTGAAAGCTTTTAATGATAATATTTTTACAAAATCTTTTAATCATTGGAAATTCTTTCTGTAAACTGTGCCCTCAATGTTTCCTAATATTTGACAACGAGAATAACTCTAACAAAAGAGCCTGAAAATTAAACCATCAATAGTTCAATGATCTGGATATCAAGTAGAGTGGTAAGCATGAAGGATCAATTCCTACTTAAAACTGAACCTGTAAAAATAATGAACGCTCTATATAACATCCAAATTCATAAACTGAAAGAATGAGCAAATCCTGGAAAGTGGAATTCCTAGGCTATAACCCACACTAACCTTGATATTTCAAAGAAGCCCCATCTAGCACTCTAGCATCAGAAGAATTTTCCTACTTTCAGATAGTCTAGAACATAAAACCCACATACAAAACTGTGAGAGAACTACTCAGGAAAACAAAACAAACTATGGAATCACTGAAGAATAGCCCTCTTAAAGGAAGTGGAACCCAAATAATAAATTACTCGGCTCTGACAGAACTACAGACTGTACAACCACTGCACTGAAACTTTACTTCAGGGCAGAGTTTTCAACTGTACTCTTTCCCCTAATCATTTCTCTTCCTTTTGCTTCAACCTCTTAAGACTGTTTTTACAGCATGATATCAGCTGCTCCAAAGCCTTGTAAGAAACATCACCACACAAGGCCTTCAATCCTTGCCTTCTGCCTTAAAGCTCAGCCCTCTTTTCTTATTCTTCCACTGCTGACTTCCTTCTCAGTCCATCCCAGTGAACACCAAACACCCCACGTCATTACCAAGCCTCTTCATTTTGCCCCATCTATTATTCTGATTCAAATCCAGCTCTCCTCCAGGTTCCACTAACTTCATAATCTTTTCTGGGATAATCATTCATTTGCCTTCTTTCCAGCTCCACACTGTTATTTCCAACCATTTCACTCTTATTTTGTACTTTTGTACAAAACCTACTCCTTTTCTTTGAGGTTCATGCCACTAGTGGTTTTAAACTGTTATTTTACCTTAGGATGCTCCTTAAGAATAATAATCCTTTTCTTATGGTTCTGATACCACACTATCTCATAATTTGATCTTTCAAGTATTCCTTTTTTCCTCCATATTTAAAACCTCTCTTCTCAACTAATATAAATAATATACATATATACATACATACATACATAGAAAACCAACTTTGGCTCCATTCCTTTCTTCTGACTTTTGTTTTACCACCTCCTTTTCATACCAAGACTTCCTAGAGAACAAGTTACACATCTCTATTACTTCACTGGTACATCAAATCCACTGGTCTCCACACTTAACAGTCTGAAATGCCAGGATCACTAGAAACTCCATTACTAAACATATCAGAAACACTTCATCTTCATCTTAGGTAACTGCACAAATGTCATGCCAGAGTCACATCAAAGCTGCTCGTCCTCTGGGAGTTCCACTTCTTACCAACTTGTCTAACCAAGGAGACCTAAGAGTCACCTTAAACTTTTCTTTCTCTTATTCCCAATATTCAATGTTTCCCAAGTTACATAAATTCCACTATTTAAACACTTCTCATATATATGCATTTCCTCTCCACCTTCAGTATAATTTTAGTGTAAACCAGGGTACATTTCCAAAATTTCACCATAGTCTTCAAATGGTATTTGCTACCTGTCAAATTCTCTTCTAGTTCAATAGCCAATAGACCACCAAAGTGTTCTTCTAAAAGTACAGATTTGATCTGGAGTTAAGGTGACTTAACACCCTTGTTTAAAAATTCTTCAAGAGCATGTCATTGCCGAAACACAAAGTCCAAAATGTTCATTATGCCATAAGGATTCTCTGACAATCATGAAGTAGTTCCCTCCCCAAGATTCATCCCATGCATCCTCCAACCCATCAACTCTCCATTTCTTATCTTGCACATGCTTCTTTTCTTGGTTTAGTCAGTTTTCATCTCCCATATCAAATACCTGCCTATCCTGATACTCAACTGGAGCACACTTCCTTGTTACACCTTCTCAGTCACCCCAAGCCCTTCCTTCCTTTCTGCTTATATACTTCTGTGATTTCTATGATATCACTATTTTAGAATTATTCTCTCTCACCATTAGACTGAGTTTCTTAAAGGGAGGAATTCTGTCTCACTTAAGTTGTTCAACAATGTTATGACTAGCACATAGTTCATGTCCAGCACTATGAACACTCTATATAACATCCAAATTCATAAACTGAAAGAATGAGCAATATATCAGCACTTCAAAAATTTTCACCAAGTGAATCTTCACAAGCTAATGGTTCTATTCTTTCTCACTTTTAGGCCTTAGAATTTAAGATAGAACACTATAAGCTTCCTATACAGTGGCATTCAACTAGGGTAGAATGAGGAGAAAGTTAATCCATTCTGTTTGAGCAAAGAATACTTGAGTTTCTTACTGATGAATGGGAATATTTGTTCTGTGATTTAAAGGTATACATACAGAAGGTTTAGCTCTGACAACAGTTATGAAGTTGGTGTTTTACTACCCACTAAAGTTACTTAACAGAGGAGTCATAAAGTAAATAGTATACAAATAAGCTGACTTTGAATGAAACTGTATTTTATTCAAATTTATGTAGAAAGTAAAAATTAAAAAAGGTAATGGTTAGCCTAGGTATTACTAGCATCCTGTACTAGCAACAGAATCTAACTGAAGGCAAATTTCCCAAGAAGAAATAAAAAGGTAGTTACCAATACAAATGAATAATTTTTAGATTATAAATGTTGAGGGACCAAGTGCCATTTCTCTTATAAAAGTGTAAAAAAGGGGCTGGAGATGTGGCTCAAGCGGTAGCACGCTCGCCTGGCATGCGTGCGGCCCGGGTTCGATCCTCAGCACCACATACAAAAGATGTTGTGTCTGCCGAGAACTAAAGAAGAAATAAATATTAAAATCTCTCTCTCTCTCTAAAAAAAAAATAAAATAAAAAAAAAGTGTAAAAAATTCAAATGTGGCTATATACTCTAAGAAAACCTATGATAAAAGAACTATTATTTACATAATATTCCTAAAATAGTGGAAGTATTATATAGCCATGCATCTATAACTAATCATAGACAGTTCAGAGCCTTGAACAGTTAAACTAATAACTCTTCACAGTACAGTTATTTTCATTATGGCTAAAGAAGAGAAGAAAAAAAAAGGCAACATGTTTGTTGATATGAATGCAAGGAGTTTAAAATCGAATTTTCCAAGTGTTCTCTGCCAAAATATCAGTACTACCTACCTTGGCCCTTCATGCCTTGGCCCTTCATGTTTTCTTTTCTCCCCCTATATCATTGCAAGGAACTCAATGTAGCCCCTATTCTATATCCTGATCCTAAGCCCTCCCTAAAAGCACTAAAGAGAACTATCTGTAGCATTAACAAAAAGAACTTTCCAGATCTCATGTATCTATAAAACTTCTTCCCCACTGAAATAAGATGGCAGGGCAGGAGACATATCTCTTGATACCTAATGGTACTATTTTAATGCTCCAGCAAGCATATGGCATTAGACAAATCTTGTATAAAATTTTGATGCTCCAGCTATAAAATTTTGATAGTTCCAACTACTAGATTCCCTACATTATTTGCTACATAAAATAATTTGTAGAAATTTAACTACATTTAATATTGAATATAAAAACAAAATTGAGTGATTTAGTAATGATAATTTAATATTAGAAGAACCTATTAAAGAATTGTTAGAAATATGATCACCACATATATAGGAAGCTAGGAATTATACCTAAAATGCTTAACTTTTATGTTATTCAAATTAGTAAAAACTAGTGATATGTTTATCAAAATAGTTGTATTATAAAAAGTTACTCACCATCCCCAGCAGGAAGTCCTCTTTCCTTTTTCTCATCACATTTGTTGCATTCACTGAAGTAAAGCAGCAAGAACATATCCAACAGTACCCAAATTAAGGAGGTGGCTAGGACCACCTTGCAATATGCAAATTTTCTCATGGCACTTTAAGTCAAATGCAAAATTTTAAAATATATATATATATATATATAAATATACAAAGATCATGAAAATTATTCCAATCCAGTTTCGTCAGAAATCACGTTCACACCCTATAAAGAAAAAAAGGAAAAATACTGACTTAAAATTTGAAACCTAGAAAACGAATTGTCTAATTAATATATTAAGATATGAATTAATTTCATTAATAATGTGCAATTTCATGATTATACAAATAACTCTTACAAAGCAGTATTCAATAGAAAAATGGATAAAGGATTTAAACAGGCACTTTGCAGAAGAAAAAGATACAACCATGAAGAAATGTGCTCAATTCCCTATAATCAGGCATATGAATTAAGACAATAGCCAGTTTGCTATTTCACATCCATCAAACACATAGATCTCAACTCCCTTTCTATACAACTGCTACATTTAATGCTAAGGCAAAAACCAAGCTCTTAATTGCCTTGGGTTTTGGTTTGTTTTTTTGTTTTTTTCTTGGTACTGGAGATTGAACCCAGGACCTTCTGTATGCAAGGAAAGCACTCTACCAACTGAGCTATATCCCCAGCCCCTTGACTTGGGAATTTAAGCAATAAGTGACCCCTGCCTATTTCAAATATCCACATTCAGTTCCTAGATCCAAAGATCTCCCTGTAGCCTGTACTGCAGCAGGTACTTGGGGTAACTCTTGTCCTTCTTCCCTGCTGAATCCTATCCTAAAAACTCTACAATCACCAATCACTCAGGAAATAGAAAACATCATGAAAAAGAAAAAGGTATCATACAATCTTAGATGGAGCCTTCACTCTTGACTTCCCTGATTTTTAGTTTCTATTTCCCACTATCCCACTTCCCATTCTTCTGTTGTAATAGTATGAGAAAGTGCCTGGAGTAACTGTAACCAAATATGGAAAGTAACTTAGGATAGTTTGACTAAAAATTTTTCTGGCACATAAAAAGTTCATCTTGCCATGGGAGGTAGAGCATGATGTAATAACCATCGACTCAAGTAGCTGAGACAGGAGGATGACAAGTTCATGTCTACATTGGCAGTAAATGAGCAAGATCCTCTCTCAAAATAAAAAAATGAAAAGGACTGGGGATATAGTTCAGTAGTAGAGCACCCCTGGGATCAATTCCCAGTACCAAAAAACTGAGCTCGATGCAGTCTGAGACTTCATAGAGGAAAGGAATGTTACTGTGTAATGGACAAGAAAGTTCAAAGACCTATCACTGCCGATCAGGAGAGAGATAAGCAAAGTGCATTCCAATGCTGTAAACTGAGGAATTATATGCTATGCATGCATGCCCCATACAGAGAGCCACAGAAGCAGATGTTCTGAAGCACTGCACTGACAGGATGTAGTCTCTTCTTACAAGGGCAACTTTATGTAACATGTTCCATGGTAGCCAGCAGAGATAGATAAACCTAAACAATTCAGATAAAGTGAGTGAGTTTATTTATAAAATAGATATAGTAGCTCTTCACAAGATTGCTAGTCAACAACCTGAAAATCACCTAAAAAAAAATATATATATATATATATGTATGTATATATATATATATGGAATACTTTAAGCATAAAATATTCCTTTTTCTGTTCATCTCTCTGGAGTCTCTGATTTCTTGCTTATATTCTTCCTTTAATCAGATCAGCATTCTCTGGCTGCAAAGTGAGAACAAAGATGCTACTGCCATACTTCTGCCTTAAAATCATGCTAAATCAATTTAACACTTGATATTGTGTCACATGCAGTGAGCTGCCACCAATGACTATGGTAACGGGTAAAGGGATTATAGGGCACACTGTCATGAGACAACAGTTCTCTCCACAGAAGCAGATGTATGAATTTATATTCTGAGCTATTTCACATGAAAGGCTACACCTCTTGTGGTCACTAGCAAAGCATTTGATTACTCATGAAATGGATTTCAAATGTGGCTTCATGGTCTCTAAAATATAATGATTTTTTAAACCGATATATAGTCAGTTCAGCTTTACAGAGAAGATCTCAAGAGAAAGGAAAAACATGTCTACACAAAAAAACTATATTCACATTATTTATAATATCCCATCCCCTGTATCCAAAACCTTACAGCACTTTAATCATAATCAAAATCTGGAAACAATCCAAATATCCATCACCTGATGAATAAATAAACAAATTGTAGTCCAGATTGAGCATCCCTTATACAAAGTGCTTGGGATCAGACTTGTTTCAGATTTTGGAGTTTTTCAGATTTTTGCAATTTGTACCGACTTTACTAGTTGAACATCCCTAACTCAAAATCCAAAATGCTTCAAAAACCCAAACTTTTAAACTTTAGAAAAATTTTTTAAATGTATGTTTTTTTAGTTATAGGTGAACACAATATCTTTATTTATTTGTTTTTATGTGGTGCTGAGGATCGAACCCAGCACCTCGCACGTGCTAGGCAAGCGCTCTACCGCCAAGCCACAACCCCAGCCCCAAAACTTTAAAAAATTTTTTAAAGTGTCACACTGCCACTAAAAACATTTCAGATTTTAGAACATTTTGGATTTCAGATTAGAGATATGCAAGCTGAATATCTATAAAATGAAACGCTACTTAACAATCCAGCAATAAGTCAGAGGAACAAGCTTATCATCTGAGAGACTATGTGTACAGTCCAATAATGTTTACTGGCTCAATATTTCCCTTTAGAGCATGCAGTATCTGATATCTTGAATTTTCTAAAGTAATAAACTGATTTAAATTCTAGCAATATCTTAAAAGTTGATAGTTTCTTCTATTTATAAAGTAAATATGTTCAAGACAAAGACCCTGGCAAACACAGAAAACTAAAAGATACAAAACTACCTGTAAATTCACATTCCAGTTAACTCAATGAGTTAAGTGTCCTTTCAGTCATTCAGAACAGACAGTATACAATGTCATATTTTAAAGCAACTTTGTAATATCTATTTTGACTCAAATGCTTTAATAGCTTCAATGGCCTCATTATGGGGAGGGGGAGAAGATGGGTATAACTACAAAGTGGTAGCATGAAAGAACTTCATCATAGTCACACTGCATTTTTGGTTTTTTAATAAACAATGTGTTTAACAGATAGCCCTCTTCCCACCACAACCACTGAGAAATGTGTCTTTTTTTGTTTTTGTTGTTGTTGTTGTTGTGTTGTTTTGTTTTGGGGAGGAGTACTAGAGATTGAAACTAGGGGGCACTTAACCACCAAGTCACATCCCCAGCCCCCCCCCCTTTTTTTTTGAAATTTTGAGATAGGGTCTCGCTAAATTGCTTAAAGCCTCATTAAGTTGCTGAGGCTGGCTTTGAAATTGCAATCCTTCTGCCTCAGCCTCTTGAGTTGCTGGGACTACAGGTGTGTGCCACCACACTTGGCTTGAATACTGTGTCTTAAGAAACATATATCTTAATCCTCACTTCAAAATAGCCATGA
Organism: Marmota marmota marmota; assembly: GCF_001458135.2. NCBI lineage: Eukaryota > Metazoa > Chordata > Mammalia > Rodentia > Sciuridae > Marmota > Marmota marmota. The sequence continues at coordinate 30,273,070 of NW_025999990.1, forward strand.
TATCCACAAAGCTATGTCAAAATGGCACATGTATTGCTTTAAACTTAAAGAGCAAACACATAACAGACAAAAATAAAAGAGACTTCCTGGCTCAAGATTCTGGCCCTTACTTATCCCCTTTCCCATTCCCTCCTCTGAGCACTGATACACACTCTTTGGTAGTGAAAAATGTTTACAAATGGAAAATTCTTAAACTTGCTGTTTTTCTAACATTGTATTCAGAGATTCATCCGTATATTGAACATAGGTGTAGTTAATTCATTTTCACTATGAACAGTATTCTTTCAAAGTTTAGCATACCACGGTTTCTTTACTCTTAATGAACATTTAAGTTCTTTCTAGATTCATTATTATTGGGGAGGCAGGGGTGCCAGGAATTGAACTCTGGAGCACTTGGCCACTGAGTCACACCCATCCCTATTTTTTATTTAGAGACAGGATCTCACTGAGTTGTTTAGCACCTCGCTGTTGCTGAGGCTGGCTTTGAACTCGCAATCCTCCTGCCTCAGTCTCCCGAGCCACTGGGATTACAGGCATGTGCCACTGTGCCCAGCTAAATTCATTATTATAAGTATGCTATGTAACTATCCAGATCATGTTCCCTGGTACACATGTACAGAAGTATTTATGTAAGGCAGAGGTTTCCCAACCTTTATGGCAAAGAGCCAGATGATAAAAATTATAGGTTTGGGGGGCCATGGTGGTACACACCTGTAATCCAGCAACTTGGGAAGCTGAGACAGGAGGATCAAACGTTTGAAGCCAGTAGCAAGGCCCTAAGCAATTTAGTGAGACCATGTCTCTAAATAAAAAATAAAAAGGGTCTGGGATATGGTTAAGTACCCCTGGATTCAACCCCTGGTACGAAAACAATTTTTTTTTAGTTTTTTTTGTTTTGTGGCTTTATGGGTCATTCTCTGTTGCAACCATTGAACTCTGGCATAAATTTATGCTGCCATAAATGAATGTGGCAATAGCCAACAGTTTATTTATAGGCACTGAAATCCAAATTTCATAGTTTTCAAATTACAAATTATATATAAAATATTATTTCTATTTTTAAGCATTTAAAAATGTTAAAATCTATTCTTAATTCATGAGTCATCATAATGACCCCTGACCTAGAATATATACCTGGGGATGTTAGGTCAGAAGGTATGTGTTTTTCAATATGATTAGATATCATCAATTTATTTTCCCAGGTGGTCGAAACAAACTACCCAGGAACTCTGGAAGATGTGTTCAATCCTTGGCCAGGCTTACTGTTGTCAGACTTTTATTTTTTACAATCCTCCATGAGTGTATAGTTGGTATAGTAATGTAGTTCATCTCTGACATTACTGGTCATTCCATTTCTTCTCTGATGTGCCTACTGAAGTCTGGTTTATTATTCTATTAGATGAGTTGTTTTGTCTTTCTTCTTAGTTTGTGAAAATCTTAATACAATGCCGCATGAGTTACACATCCTGAAAGAATCTTTTCCCAGTTTATAAAGAAACACCAACCCAGGAAACCTGACAGGAAAAGATACATTCAGATAAAGAAATTTTCAAACAGGTTTTATCAGTAGGCAGTATAAGATTTCAAGTAAGCTTTTTTCTACAGTTGTTTTGTTTCTGTCATTCCTTTACCTAAAATCTTTTCATGGCTTCCCACTGTCCTTTAATTAATGTTCCCCACTGTCCTGTTTTTCCTAAAGAACATTGATATTGCAGGGCCCATACTTGAGTGGGTCTTCACTAAACAAATTCTATCCACTGTCAAACAGGTTGGGGAAATGTTGCCCGGGCAAGGTGGTGCACACCTGAAATCACAGTGGCTCAAGGGGCTGAGGCAAGAGGATCATGAGTTCAAGCCAGCCTCAGTAAAAGCGAGGCACTGAGCAATTCGGTGAGACCCTGTCTCTAAATAAAATACAAAAAAATAGGGCTGAGGATGTGGCTCAGTATTTGAGTCCCCCTAAATTCAATCCTTGGTACCCCCCAAAAATAAGTTGGGGAAATGTTATATACTTATATTCACCCTAGAAGGTTCATATTGCTTACTACTGGTATTAATGGGTCTATGAAGTTGTAAAAATTACTGCGCCCCCCCCCAAAAAAAAGACGAGAGTGCTAGTGCATGCCTATAATCCCAGTGGCTGGGGAGGCTGAGGCACAAGAATATTGAGTTCAAAGCCAACAGCCTCAGCAATAGCAAGGTGCTAAGCAACTCAGTGAGATAATCTCTAAATAAAATACAAAAATAGGGCTGGGGATGTGGTTTAGTGGTCGAGTGCTCCTGAGTTCAAACCCCCAGTACCAAAACACACACACACACACACACACACACACACACCAAAAAAAAAAAAATAGAAGAAGAAGAAAAAAGAAAGGAAACCTATTTAAGTTTTTCAATTTATAACTTCTCACTTTCAAGCATGGAACTTTCCCCATGTAAACTGTCTTTATTGTATAACATGAAATAGAGTTCAAATAGCAATGGAATAGTAAAAACTTGTTCAAAAACCTAAAATTAGGCAATTTTTAAAATTATGCATTGTTTGCTTTTGTGAAACTGGTATTTCTGTGAATCTGCAAATTCTATTTTTTAAAAAAAAAGGATCCCAGTATATTTAAAAGCCAACATATATATTGATTTAACTATTTGAAATTCATATTTCTCTATTGTTCTGTAATGCAAGATGTATTTGCATATAAATCAGATAGTTGTGGACAAAAATGCTGGAAATTCTATAAATCCCTAAATAAAAAGAATCTACAAATTTCCCCTCAGAGAAAAGAAATTTATCAACTATTTCTACTATCTCAATTTTTTTTTTTTTGTCCTAAATACTGAACCCAGAGGCACTTTAATGCTGAGCTACATCCCCAAACCTTTATTTTATTTTGAAATAGGGCCTCATTGTTGCTTAGGGCCCCTCTAAATTGCTGAGACTGGGCTCAAACTTGTGATTTCTCTTGCCTCAGCCTCCTAAGTTGCCTACAGGCATGCACCACTGTGCCTTTTTTTAAGTTTATAATATCATGCTCCAAAGACTATATCTATCATCAAATACTTCACTCATTATTTCATGTAAGATACCATAAAAACAGAATTAAACACAGCAGGTCTGTACTCTTTTAATCTCTAGGGCATATCTGAGCCTTGGTGGTAACCATAGCCAAACTCTGAGAACTGAACCCTAGAATGTTCAGTTACTGGTTAATGATCTTATTCTGTATGTTCCAGGCAATGGTCAGGTTGTAATAAGCTATTAGCAGGATTTAAAGAATCGTCAAGATTTGTGATGTGTACCTGATATCTGTCTAGGGTTTCAAATTTCAGTTGCCAGAGATAATTATATGGCAGAAATAAATGTAACTGTGGGACCAGCTCCCTATAAGATTAACACTTACAGCCATGGCTACAGGTATTTTGTATGTGTCTCTCTCATTTATAGCCAGAGAAAAGCATGTTCATATGATTCTCAGAAGACTTAGAAGCCTAAGCCTGACCTCTCTTATATTTATCTGAACAACTTTTCCCTGCTGTTTTGTACTGTAGCCTTTGCTATAATAAACATCAGCAATGAGTACAACTTTATATTGAGCTGTGTGAGACTTTCCTTTAATGGCAACTGAGACCAGTCAAAGCAGATACCATTTTAAAATGTGGTTTGCCATAATACCTACTTCTCTATTTGTCAGAAGGTAAGTGATCATAATTACAATCCCTTCAAATGAATAAATCAATGGACAGGAGAAATTTTAACATAGTAGCCCTGAAATTGCTATCCTTATAAAAGCATGGTTGGCAAGGTTACCCCTGGCTGGCACCTAGGAATCTGAATGGTAAAACAGTTCTCTATACCCATTTAAAACCTTCCCTAAATGTTAAGTGTGGATCACTGTACCTAAACTGTACAAACAGTATGATTTATGCCACACATTTGTTTTCCTTCTAGAATCTAGAATTTTTCTATGTGCTAAACAGTAGATGCCTACGTGACCAACCCCAATAAAAACCTTGGACACTGAATCTTTAATGAGTTTTCTTGGTAGACAACATTTCACAAGTGTTGTCACAATTCATTGCTGAAGGAATTAAAGCACATCCTCTGTTACTCCACAGGGAGGGTTCTTAGAAGACTATACCTGCTCCTCCCCATTTCATCCCTGCAACTTTTCCCCTTGCTTGGTATCCTTTTGCTGTAATAAATCTTAGCTGTTAGTATGACTATGTGATACAGCCTGAGTCCTTCTACCAATCACTGAACACAGGGGTGGTCTTAGGAATCCCCAATACAATCATCACACTAAAACAGAAATGAGTGTGTGTTTACAAAGCCCAATATACTAAAGTTCAAATGTAAGCTCAAATTACAGTTTCAACACTTATACATACCCTAGCTAAGTTAATTTATTAACAAAAAACCTAAGCTTCTTTATTCCTTAAATGAGAAAAAAAAAATACCTACTTCATAGTACCATCACAGTAAATTAAATGAGGGAATGCACAATTCACATACTACACACTTAGTAAATACTAAATGGTATTTCCGGGTGTACTTTCTGAGATGAAACAATCAAATCTTTTACATGTACACCGATGCAATGAAAATTTTATTGGCCATTTGGGGCACCACAAAAAGAATATCAGCACGATTGACCTTGTATCTTCAAATGCTGGCTTTCTGAATTATTTCCAGATCACATGACAGGATTATTAGGTAAACTTGACCAAGTTAAACTCTATATAAGAATTATCTTTTGATTTCTGAGGCTGATCTTCATTTAATATTCAAACTGATCTCTCTAATGAGAAATGAAAGTACTAATTAACTAGTACTGGGGCTGTAGTTTATGGTTATGATTCTCAAATTATTAAACTGGGATTTTAGTATAAGCCCTTCTCTTACATGTATATGAAGCATAAAGTCCAACTAATGTAAGTTCATAGCATAACCAGTAAGTAGGTTTTCAAACCTAGAAAGCTAAAAGATCAAGCCCAAATGTAAAAAGAACAAAACTGAAGTCATTCACTCCAGTCTATCAACTTACCCCAAAGCAGTTTTTCAAATGAATTAATATTCCAAATCCACATGTCCCACATTTCCTGTTGAAAAATAAATTTCCTAAAATCAGTAGATTTCAAAGTAATTCTCTCTTTCCCCACTTACCTGAGCCACCCTTTTCCACCAGACTGCAGGCCACCTGCCATCTGAGTGCAAGGACATGACAGCACACAGAACCAGACCAACACACTTAGTGTCTATTAAATAAATGAGTGGGTCAAAAAATGAAATATTACTAAAATCCAACACCAAATTCAGTGGAAATACTATAAAATTTTCTTTCTTGTTCTAAGAAAATTATGAGGATATTAACTTTTCGGGGAGAGGACAAAGATGCTCAGCTTATTCACTATTCTACTTCTACATATTTTACTGAATTGGACCTCAACTGAAGTCAAGTGATAACTCTATGCTAAGCTTCCTATTCCTAACTGGTCCATATCAACTATAATCATTCTATTTCTCTTACCAGTGTAAATGATCAAATCCTGAGGGGGAAGTCTGCTAGGAAGCATTTGGGAAAAATTATTCTTCTATATAAAAATACTGAAGGAGAGGGCTGGGGATGTGGCTCAAGCGGTAGCGCGCTCGCCTGGCATGCGTGCGGCCTGGGTTCGATCCTCAACACCACATACAAACAAAGATGTTGTGTCTGCTGAAAACTAAAAAATAAATATTAAATTTTTTTTAAAAATGCTGAAGGAGAAACTATACTTTTCCATCTTTGGATAAGCACATTTAGAAGAGCTGTAGCCATTCTGAGGCCATGAGGGAAGCAATCATCAACACGCTAAGAATGACAAAATAAAACCATGGACAGTACACAGAACCAGACCAACACTGAAAATTCCTGCATGTGAACTTCTTGATACATGACTTGATAAAGCCCTCAGTGATCAATTGGGTATTCTGGCTCCTACAGTCAAATACTTCCTGATATACCACTCTAAAACTTATAATTATTGATTTAGATAGGTATATATCCCTATGAAGAAAAAAATGAAGATGTAGAGAATCTAAATTAAGAAATCTACTTTCATGGAAGAATACAAAAAAGTAAAATTTCAACATAAACTTCACACCTAAAAACCAGAACTTTTGGTTTCTGACATCTCCAGCTTAGACATGACATTATAGTCAGGAGCCACATCACAACAGGATATGTTCTGAAAAAATGCATCATCAGATGATTTCACTGTTATGTGAACATCACTGTGCTCACACAAACCAAGTAGTATACAGCTACTACATACCTCAGTTAAATGGAATATATCATTGTATATGGTCCATCCTTGCCCAAAATACTGTTATGCAACACATGGCTACATATAATTAATCACAGGATTAGAGATTCCTAATTTGCTCATACTTTGTCAAATATCTGCAAGACACTACTATAAGTAGTCTGATGCACATAAACATGAAAATGTTCAGTCTCTCATATGGTTTGCTTATGTTTCCCCCAAAGTTCATGTGTTAGAAACTTAATCCCCAAATTCAGATGCTGATGATTTTGGAGATAGGATCTTCGGGAGGTAATCAGGGTTAGATGAGGTCATGAGGGATTAGTGACTTAAAAAAAGAAGAAGAAAAAAAGAGACCTAAGCTGAAATGCTCCCTTGCTCTCAACATGGGATGCCCCTCTACTGTGTTATGATAGGGCATTAGGTCCTTATCAGGTGCCAACATCTTGATATTGGACTAGCTAGCCTCTATAACTTTGAGAACTAAATTTCTTTTATTTGTGAATTATCCAGTCTCAGTTATTCTATTATAGCAACACAAAATGGACTAAGACAGTCCTTTCCCTCAACAAGTTTGATATGGGAGATAACAGGGCAAGCTTGTATGGCACTTCACAATTATTATTATTGTTTTATTTTCTGTATTTTGCAAAAGATTCCAAAAGCATAGGGGCTACAAAAAAGACAAACTGGGGGGAACAAAGACTAGGGAATTGGTCTAAGTCAAAAAAATCCAACAAGGTATTTCAGGTGGACAAACAGAGCTAAAACAGGGACTATCTAAGGAATAGCAAGCAGAAAAATTAGTAGATGTAGTTGAAAGGATGTATTCACAACAGAGGAATTCTTGGCTATTATGCTAAGGTATTTGAGTAAGTCATTAATTACTTCCTCTATTTTTATTTCTTAAACACAAACGCCAGATCATTACAACACAACAATCTGTTGTGGTTTAAAAAAATATGTATCATTCCCCCAAACACGAACTTAAACTCTAGGAAATACATGGTCAGGATCATCGACAATGCAAGATCCTAGGGATTATTAGGAGCAACTTCTGGGAAATAAAGGTTCCAGTGGGAAATTCCTTCAGACAGGAGCCCATGCTATTTTCTGGTCATAGAGTCCCCCAAATCACTAAGATTTTGTGATTTTTACCACAATATCAATCTTAGCTTCAAGTGCCAAATTTTTGCCCTATTTCCCTCAGATTATCCTTCTCTCTTCTTTACCATTCTCTGTGCAAGTAGTCTTCATTCTCCATCTCTAAGGTCTGGCTTCACTTCAATGAAACTGCTTGTTGATCAAGTCACTTTAATGTCCCATCACAACAGATGCTTTTCTAGCCTCATTCTACTTGATGTCTCAGTCATCTTAAATTATTTTGGGAATAGGTAGACTATAAATAACCCTCTTCTTCTCATGGCTTCCAGGACCATTGCTTTTCTCTTACTTTTCTGACCATGCTTCAGTCTTCTTTACTGGTTCCTTCGCCTCTCTCCTGGATCTATGCTTTAGGCCCTTGATATACACAACGTACTTCTGAAGAAACCTATCAGTTGCAGTTTTACCCACTGTGTACCAAGGGCTCTCATCTCTTTTACCTTCTTCCTGAAACTTCTGGTTAGTCTGTAAGCTTCTCCAGCAAGGGAATTGTGTTTTTCATACTTGACTCGCAAAGATGTTATGAAATATCTGAAGACAACAGAAACTCATCTATAAAATAGCAATTCCTCTCCAATATTACTGTTTATCCTTTCCTAATACTTTACTTTCCACTATAGAACCAACCACTAATCTATACATTAATTTATTAATTATCTTGTGAGCTCCACAAATGCAAGGACTTGGTTTTATTTAATCTAATACATATCTCTAATTTCTGGTATAGTGCTTTGCTTAAGATAAAGAGTTTAATATTTATTACATAACTAAAATACTAGAAAACAACATAAATGAGACAGAATAAAGGTAAATAAAATCAAAATATTTTAAAGTTGTGTTTACATATAGGATAAGAGATAATTTACTTAATGTTGAGACTTACTCAAATATCACATTGAAAATTAAAAGGTAACACTAATTATGTAAAATAATGTTAAATGTAAATATCAAAGTTGAAAAAGGAATAAGAAAAACAATTAACTGAAAATAAGGAAAGGAATTTAAAACCACAAATATAGAAAGCACAAAATGAAATATTAGGGAAAAAATCCAATAAGAAGATGTCAAGGGCTGAGAATGTGACTCAGTGGCACTGCACGTGCTTATCATGCATAAGTACCTAGATTCAGTCCCTACCACTGAGGGAAGGGGGGATAAGATACACTGTTAGATAGGAGTTTTTAAAAATAATAAATAAAACCTATATGTTACTTATGAGACTACACCAGAAATAAGGATTCCAAAAAGTTGAAAGTGAAAGCACAGAGAATTTCACTCAGAAAAGTAGAATACTTACATTGGACTAACACACCCATAAACAGTAAATTATGATCTCTGGCCAAAACAAAACTAACTATGTGCAGGCTCCAGAGAGCAACCAAAAGGCAGAAACTAGCGAGAAGCCAACACTTGAAAGAGAGAAACATATACTAGATAAGATGTGCTTTTTTATATATAGCTGCTTCCTGAAGACAGATACCAACTCAGCAAGACAGCTAAAACTCAAGAAATTGCAATCACATTACCTTGAAGTACTAAAGGATGAGGTACCAGCTAGCACAGTAACTGTAAAGTGAGGAGGAAAACCTAGAAAGTGGAACCCCAAAAATATGTATGTAAATTCCAAAACAACCCTTAGCTAAGCCATAAATCATACAACACAAGACAGACTCCTGTTACAAAACCAATAGTTAGATGGTTAAAATAACTGAGCAAAGATATCCCCCTGCTGCCTAATTTAGGGGAATCAGTTTAGAGTTTAAGTCTAGCCAGTTAACTGCCTGCTAGAAAAACAAAGAATCAATACTCTTTAGGAGAAAAATGAATTGAGGGTCAGAAAAAGTATTATCCACAATATCCAGTAAACAACAAAAAATTACTAGAAATAAAAATAAACGGGAAAATGTTATTTGTCATCAAGGAAAAAAAGCAATCAACAGGTATCGAATATAAAGCAACTCAGATGATGAAATTAGTTAAAGAAGACTATAAAGTAGTTATCATATATAAGTTTAGTAAGTTAATAATAAAGGAAGAGAGAGATCTCTCATCAGACAAAATTATAAAAAAGAACCAAGTAGAACACAAAAATACAAAGTCTGAAATGTGAAGTTTGCTTAATGGTTTAACAGCAGATCAGAGACAACAAAACATAAGGTCAATCAATGTAAATATAGATCAAAAGAAACTATGCAATCTGAAGATCCAAAAGAATAATTTCTTAATGAACAGAACCTCAGTGAGCTATAATACAACATAAAATTAACATGTGAAATTGGGAGTCCAAAAATGAAAGTACAAAGAAAACTATATAGAAGAGGTTTTTTCCAGTGACCTCTAAAGAAGATAAATATAAAAAAGTAATAAATCCTATAATTAGAGCACATCATATTCAAACTGCTAAAAATCAAAGATGATAAAAATCTTAAAAGCAGCTGAGGTAAAAATGACATTTTATATATGAGGGGAAATGGTTGACTTTTCTACATGAAACAAAGACATTTTCATGTAAACAAATGTCAAGACAACTTATCTCTCACAGCCTTGCACTGTAAGATATGTTAAAGTTTCTTCAAGTACAAAGGAAATGACTCCAGAGGAAGCTGTAAGAAAAAATGAATAACATAAAAAATATAAATATATGAATATAAAAGCCTACTTTCCTTTTTTAATTTCTTAAAAGACATATGACTAGTGAAAACAAAAATTATAGCTTTGTACTATTAAATTTATTAACATGAAGATACAATATGTGACAAAATTAAAGCAAAGGATGGAAGTGGGAGAAAGTTTAACTATGCAGTTGAAAGGGATTTACATATTATGTAACACAGTACAACCCAGCATCCATTTAAAGCTAAAACCAAATAACTCCTGGGAAATTAGAATAGGAAAGGACTTTGTTAACCTGACAAAAGATACCTGCCCCAAATCTACCATAAAAATAAATAAAAACTATTACTGATTAAGTGTTGGACTACTTATTATTATTATTATTATTATTATTATTATTATTAGGGTGGTGGTGTTGGGATTGAACTCAGGGCCTTGTGCATTCAAGGCAAGCACTCTACCAACCAAGCTAAATCCCCAGACCCTTGGACACATTATCTTAAAAGTTAGGAAAAAGACAAAGATGCCTCCTATCACTTTCTTCTGTCTAAAGTATACTAGAGCTCCTATCCAGCACAATAAAACAAGAAAAAGAAACAAAAGATTTAAGAATCAGTAAGAACAAAAAAGAGAGAAAGAATTTGGATTAAAAAATTGAAGGAAAAAAAGACTACTGGAATTTATGAAATCAACATACAAAATTTAACTGCATTACTTAGTACAAATAACAAAAAAAATTGCCTTAAATAAATATGTGTGTGTGTGTGTGTGTGTGTGTATGGAATGTGTGTGTAGTTCAATAAAAAAAGTAAATTCTCTATCTGCTTTATACAGGTTTCCAATCAAAACCTCAACATATCTCTTTACAGAACTTTAAAAGTAGATCCTAAAACCACATGGAAAATGGCCAAGAACTAGGTGAGACAATGCTAACATATATCAAGCAATGGTAATAAGTCAGTGTGATACATGAAACAGAATAAAAGACCAACAAAACAGAATAGAGCCCAGAATCTGAACCATATGAATATGCAAACTTGATATATGACATAGATGGAACTACAGATCAGTGTAAAAAAGATGGGCTATTTGAAAAATATTCACCCATGCATAAAAATAAAATTCTTACTTCATACCATACCAAAAAAAATTCAGTTACATATGGATTAAAGACTAAAAGATAGATAGATAGATAGATAGATATCTCCCAAACTTTAAAATATTGGCCTATGTCTCCATGTCATTGAGTAGGAAAGAATTTCTTAAATAGCAATAAAAAAGATGAATAATATCTACTACACAAAAATAATACTTTTAATACAACCAAAGACATCAGACAGCTAAAAGTGGACAAAGATCAAGAGAAAATATCCACAAAACAATTAGCAAAAGATTAGTATCAGAATGTATTAAAAACTTCTCTAAATCAAAACAAACAATAAACAAGAATGCATACAACTGAAAATGGCCAACAGGAATAAAAGGGCAAGCCACAGAGAAGAAACCAGAAACAACCAATGAACATAGATAAAAATATGTTCAGCCGGGAATGGTGGTGCTTGTATCCCAGTGACTCAGGAGGCTAATGCAAGACAAGTTCAAATCCAGGCTCAGCAATTTAGCATGACCCTGTCTCAAAATAAAAATAAATAAATAAAAGGGCTGGGGGTGTACCTCAGTGGTTAAGCACCCATCAGTTCAATTCCAGGTAACAACAACAAAAAAAGTTCAACCTCAGCAGTATTAATAAAAACACAAATTAGGGAATAAAGAAATGGACATTCATACATTGTTGTTCCAAGTATAATTTGGCATTGCCACTTTGAAGAGTGACCTGGCAATATCTAGCAAAGCTGAAGAAAGTACCACCCTACCATTCAGTAATTCCACTTCTAGGTTCATAACCCTGAATAAACTCTTACATGTGAATATAAGTAGACATGATTGCACCAGTGTTTATAATGACAATAAATATATAAATAAATAAAAACCTAAATGTACATCCTGAAGAAAATGATAAATGAACTGTATTACAGAATACTATAGAGTGGTTAAAATGAATAAGCTAGAACTACATCTATATAAGTAAAAAACTCTGAATGAGAAAAAAGTAACTTGCAGGATAGGTACAGCCTCTTCCACTTATATTATAGTTTTAAAACATGTTTAAAAAAGACATACTGCTTACAAGTACAAATATAACTTGTAAAGATAGAATAAGCCAAATACATGTTAGTGGTCACTGCCAAGGAGGAAGGAGAAGGGCTTCAAATATACTGAAACTTTTTTTAATAGAAATGATCTAAATTATGGCAGACTGCTACTTGTTCACTTAGTATCTACTTTCTTAGCAAACAAACTATTATTACTAAAAGTGGCAATCTACATCTCCTCGCCTGCCTTGCAGATTAGGGTAGCCAATAACATAAAATCAGAAGTCATTGGATATTTGGCTCTGGGAAAGATATTTAAAGGAGACAGACTTCACTGGAAGATGGACCCTTTTGCCCTTATGCCTTCCTCGATTCTACTCCCTAGAATGTGAACATAATGGATGGAGCTGCAAAGACCTTCTGTGCAATCATAAGATAACCTTGACAGGGAAAACAACAAGCTAAGGAAAGACAAAAGGAGCTGGTCCTTGGCAACCACACAGTTACCATATCCAGAGTGGGGAGGGGGAAACACTTTAGTTTGTTTTAAAGTACCTTTTAGTGGGGAAGAAAGGAATGCAGGCATCTTTCAGATGCAGCCAAACCTAATCCTAACTGTAACTGAATGATATAGGGCAAAATATTAAGATAAGACAGCGGAGAAGAGGACTCATGTCTCGTTCCTTATCTTCAACTCACTGTGCTTTTCTATAGGTTTTTTTACATTAATTTTAAAAACCTTTTAATTCTCAGATTTTGAACAGTGATTCTCAAACGTTACCCACAAACTTCCGTTGGCTAGCAGATCAAGTTAAGAGCAGAGACAACATGTATACATATACTCTGAGGTGGCCAACCAGAGTGGATAAAGAATTCACCAGGAACTTGCCAACTATACTCTAGAGAGCAGTGCTGCCACTGCCAGTTTGGATAATAAACAAGACTGTAAGATCCCACAGTCTCTTGGCACTGGACTGGGGATGAAAAAGACCAAAAACAATGTGCAGACTAAATGGAAACCTGCTGTCACTCCTTTTCCCCTATTTTTCCTTCTCCATGCATTTCCCAGAGCTCAGTCCCATAATTTTCTTCTTCCTCAACTGAATCACCAAGGAGAAGAAAAAAACAGTTGTTCCCTTAGATGAAATTTTGATTGTCTTTTACAATCATAATCATGAAGCTCCTTCTAAACCAATTCCATTAAACACCGTGTAATGTTTCTTGGATATTAATTTAAGTGACCTTTTGAGATCTGAAAAGTTTCAAATTCACTCAAAAGAAAAAAATGGGGATGGAGCAGATTTTAGATTCTGACCCAAGATAATCATCTGAAATATTTAGTTACCATTGAAAAAACAAAACAAAGAAACTGTTCATCTGTTAGTCTGTTACAGATAGTGATCTAGTCAGCAAATTTGGTATATCAGTTTTTGTGTTGTTTTCCTAATTTGGTTTCTTTCTTATTTAGTTTCTCCCTAATGTCATTTAACTTTTCCTAGTTTATAATCTTAGTGGTTGTTTGCATTATCTCCTGCGGATTTTTCTGTCAATAGCTACTACCTGTCTCAGTCCCTCATTTCAATTTTCTCCATAGTCTCAAGCTTCCGAATTCATACCAGTTAAGACCCCTTTTAGGGGATGACATTTCAGTACCTTTTAATGAGATTTTTTTTTTCAGCTTTTACAGGGACAGATTATAGGATGTGCTTCCTGCTCTCAAACAAACAAAAATAGTGCAATTAAGCTGTTATTTACTCAACAATGTAATAGGAAATTAAGTAAATTGTTGGAAAAGTCTCCAAAATAATCCTATTTAGTTCACATCAATAGCTCAAAACATTTTTTTGGAATTACTTTTTAAAAATCTCATCTACATTCTCAAAATTGTATGTTACTAAAAACCTTTAAACCCTTGGGTTATCTCTCCCAGCCTTATTAAAAACACTAAGTATGTTTTTCTTTCTATCAATAAAAATATCTACTAAAAAATAAACTTTTGCAGATGACATTTTCCACTTGAGTTTCAGAGAATATAATTAAATTTACCCACAGCAATCTATTCCAAATACAAATATTATATTATAGCCTAGTCTCAAGCTTCCCTCTTTAACTATAAAGCCAAGAGGAATAACTACAAAAATTTTACAGATAAATGTAAGCGTTTTCAAAAAGCATATTTTTAATAACTATAAAATAACGTTTCAGCTTTCACAATCCTATGATAGCACTGAACATAATGCTATGCCACTAATGAGACAGTTCAGAGAATAGTTACACTTAGCTATAATTTTCAGTTTTGCATTTTACTGTGCTATGTTTCATTCTTAAACAAACAAAAAAGCATAGAAGTCTTAAAAGAGAAGATGAAACCTTCACTTGATATAGCCAAGTTTATGGTTTCATTATAAAGAATGCTAATCTTGAGGGAGAATTATGAAAAAGAAGAGAGAAAAGAAAAATACTAAAAACCAGGTATTTTACTCTTCCTAAGCAGAGCTTTTTTATAAAAAATAAGTGTAATGTGTGGACCGTGTGTGACTTCTGAATCTATAAGCCAACTTAAAAAGACACTTTAGGGACCACTAGGGAAATATGATAATGGACTAGGTATTAGATACTACTAAGGAATTATTGTTAGTTTTATTAAGAATAACGACATAGGGCTGGGGCTCAGCAACAAAGCACTTGCCTAGCACATGTAAGGCACTGGGTTTGATCCTCAGCACTACATAAAAATAAAGATATAAAAAATATTTTTAAAAAAAGAATGACATTGTGCTGGGTGTGAGGGGCACATGCCTATAACCCCAGCAACTCAGGGAGCTGAGGCAGGAGAATCACCAATTCAAGGCCAGCCCCAGCAACTTAGTAATACCCTCAGGAACTTAGTAAGAACCCAGCTTCAAATTTAGAACTTAAATGGGCTGGGGATGTAGTTCAGTGATAAAGCTTCCCTGGGTTCAACATGCAATACACAAAATAAAAACAGTAATAATAATAATAATAATAATAATAATAATAATAATAATAATAAAAGTAATGGCATTGTGGTCCTCTTTTAAAATGTTCTCATTTGGGGGCTGGGGATATGGCCCAGTAGTACAGTGCTTGCCTATTATGTGAGGCCTAGAATTCAATCCTCAGCACTGGGCATGGGAGTTTCATTTTAAAAAATTCATACTGAAGAATATTAGAAGTAAAATGGCTATCACTTTAAAATACTTGCTCTTGGGACAGGAGAGAGAGAGGAGAGGAGATTAAGAGGTGAAGCACAAGGGGCAAAATCTTGGTCTTTGTTGAATCTGGAAGATGGATACAGGTTTAAGAAAATTTATTTTACTTGTCCCTCTACATTTATATATGTTAGAATTTTCTAAAACACAAAAATTAAAATAAAGATATGACTTAAATGTGTTTCAAATAGCTAAAAGATAAATTAAGATTGCCAATGGATTTTATATTCTACTTTGGCAGACCAAGTATTACAAACACTAGTTTTCCATAAACTTGGGACATGCACATATTCACTCACTCAGACCATGGATAACAAAAGTAAGTGAGACAATGTTACTGTTGTTAGAAAGGAGAGAGTAAAAACAAATTTGTAATGTTTCAATAGAAGGGTATGGAGAACAGCAGCAAGATAGAAGATGGAAGGAGAAACTGACTGAATGGCTGCAATGTGCCATAAGTATATTTACATATCACTGCTGTTCAAATGGAAGAGGAATTACTCATGAAATTGTGTTTGTTTTTATACCATACCTCATCCCAGCATAATTAAATCAGAATATATGGGTACAGAGTTCCTCCACGAAAATTATTCATTAGAGAATTTCACCCTAACAACAACCCTTTAAAGTAGGTTTTATCTTCATTTTCCAGCCGAGAAAGCTGTACAGTCGCAAGTTTTAAGGGTGATTAGAACATTGACATTTACAGAACTAGAGGGTCTGAGAGGTCAAGGAGAGTGGTGACTAAAACAAAAGCAGACAGAATTCTGAGAAAGGAGTCAGGGACAATGCTAAAGAGAAAGGTTAAGTGACAGCAGAAACTGTTTTAGCCAAGTATTCGGCAAGCAACAATGAGTTTGGTGATTTAAGTGTACCACTAAAAACATCAGAGGGGCTATTTTACTTACCACAAACTGTGGTAAATAAAGAAAATTAAACATTACTCAAGACTTTAGGGAGCAAATATTTGAGGGCTTAGTATAGACACATATTAGCTATAGCTACACAAAGCTGGATTAAAAAAAAAAAAGTATTTGCAATTCCCAAACAATAAAGGCTCTTTTTAAAAACAGGATATAAGTTAAAGGAGAATGAAAGTATAACAGTCACTGAGTACTTATTATGTAACAAACCTTTTTACTGGCACTATATTATATAGTCTTCCCAACAACCTAATGAGGTAGGTCTTCTATGCTCATCAACTTACAGATAAGAAATAACATTTTGGCATAGAATGCTCGCCATGCCACACCCAACTCTGTTGGCTGTGCACGTATGTCTATACGCCCACCATGGTCAACATCTGGCAGCTGAAAGGAAGATGGCACCTGGTGGGTGGCAAAGGCTTTGATGAATATATATGAAGGAAGTAGGAATGAAACCAACACTGTGAAAAATGGATGTGATGCCTAAGCCAGATTCTGTCATCGCTTGTGATGGCAAAAACCTCACTATAAAGACTGAAAGCTCTTTGAAAACAACAGTTTTCTTGTACCCTGGGAAAGAAGTCTGAAGAAACTTCAGCTGATAGAAAGACTCAGAGTGCCTGCAACTTTACAGATGGTATATGGGTTCAACACCAGGAGTGGGATAGGAAAGAAAACACAAGAACAAGAAAATGGAAAGATGGAAAAGTGCTGGTGTCCCACTTTTGTGCATAACTGACAGTTGTACGCAGGTCTATGAAAAAGTAAAATAAAAATTCCGTCATCACTTTAGACAGCAATTAGCTGTAAGAACCACTAATTCAGCTCAGTTCAATGAGCAAATCTCCACACTTTTTTTCCCCATTACTGTGTTCAATTATCCTTATCATAAATACTTTACAAGCAACTATTTCAGCGTGTTGGTTTGTGTTTGTGCTAAAAACAAAATAAAAACACTCCAGAAAAAATAAATAAATAAAATCTGAAACTTTAAAAAAAAATCAGGCACAGTGGTGCACGCCTGTAAAAACTTTTTCAGGCACAGTAGTGCACGCCTGTAATCCCAGAGATTCGCTCAGGAGGCTGAGGCTGGAGGATTGTAAATTCAAGATCAGCCTCACCAACTTAGTGAGGCTTTTAGAAGCTTAATGAGATCCTGTCTCAAAAGAAAAAATAAAAGGGCTCAGTGGTAAAGCACCTCTGGGTTCAATCCCCAGTAGCACCCCACCCAAGAAAATAGGTAATTTTACCAAAGTCACAGAATATATATGTCAAGGCCAGAATTCAAAATTAGTCAAGTCCTAGTAACCATGGTAAAATTCATAAATCTGTACCCTTTACATTGCTCCCCTCTGGAATTTACATAAATGAAATCATACTACAATTTATTCTTCTCCTCCCTTTTTAATCCAACATGTTTTTAAGACTCATCCATAATTATGCATTAATAGTTCATTAACTACAGTGTCACAAAGCAAGGGCTGGCAAACTATTTTTGTAAAAACAATTTTTGTGGGAATATAGCCACACCCATTCATTTATATATGGCTTATGACTGCTTTTGCACTATAATGACAAAGATAAATAATTGTGAAAGAGAATTTTGGCTTGCAAAGCAAAAAATATTTATTATCTGGTCCTTTAAGGAAAATTTGCTGACAACTGTCATAGAGGCATACATGGATAATGCTATACCCAATAATGTCAAACTTTCACAATTTTGTCAGTATAGTTTTTAAATCTGCATTTCATTAATAACAAAGTGGCAATTTTTCTCCTATGAAACGGCTCTTCCTTTTCCTTATTTAGCTTTTTCACATTTACATACATGTGAGTACTAACAAATATATTGTATATTGTGAGTAAGATCCTTTATGTGTTAGAAATTTCTTCTGCTACATACTTGTTTTTTGTTTTTGTTTTTTAGGTAATGGGGATTGACTCCAAGGGCACTCTGTCACTAAGTGGCATCCCTAGCCCTTTTTAAATTTATCTCAAAACTTAGTCTCATTAAGTTGCCCAGACTGGCTTTCGATTTGCAAGGGAACACAGCCCAGGGCCCTTGCACATGCTAGGCAAGTTCTCTATGAGCTAAACCCTTACACTCTATACTAAGTCTTAAAATCTTGTAGAACAAGTGCCTGCTTCAGGGATTTTACAATTAACTTGTCAAGTTCCACAAAAACAAATAAAATCATATTCCGCAGGACTTTTTAAAAAAATACCAATGAATTTACATATTATTGACAGGTTAACATATATTTTCAATAAACATGACCATGTCCCCACATATATTTAAGTCTTCTTTAATGTCCTTCAATATATTTACAACTTTCCTGATTTAAAGATCTTGCCCTCCCTGCATAGTTTGATCTTGAATTTTCGTCACCAAAATGCCCATACATTAAAAGCTTGTCAGCACCCTGTGCACTGGGAGATGGCTGGATCTTTAAGGGATAGGACCCAGTTGGAAGAAGTTAGATCTTGGGGGTGGGAGGAGGGAGATACTCTTCAAGAGGTTATTAGAACCCGGTTCCCTTTCTGTCTTTCTCTTTTTCGTTTCCCTACAGAGCTCTGAAATAAATAGGTCTCTTCTGCCACATGCTCCCACCATGATGTACTATGACACCACAGGCCCAAAGCAACAAGGCCAAGCAACCATGAAGTGAAACCTCTGAAACTGTGGGCCAAAAAAACCTTTCTTCCTTTTAAGATTATCTTACCAGGCAATGGTAGCACACACCTGTGATCCTAGCGCTTGGGAAGCCGAGGAAGGAAGATTACAAGTTCAAAATCAGATTCAACAATTTAGTGAGGGCCTAAGCATTAGCAAGACCCTGTCTCAAAATAAAATAAAAAGGGATGGGGATTGGACTCAGGTCAAGTGCCCCTGGGCTCAATCCCTGGTACCAAAAAACAAACAAACAAAAAAAGATTTGTCTCTGTTATTTTTTATAATGATAGAAAGCTATCAAATTCCCCTTTTAAGTATTTATTCCTAGATAGCTCTTTAATTATTGTGAAATGTTCTTATTATATTTTTTATTGTATGTAGTTTAGAGTAACAGAATTTATTTTACTATATGAAGCTTATGTTAAACACCTTATGGAACTATCATGAATCCAAAAAATTTATCTGGTCTTCTTGAATTTTTTATGAAGATATTCATATTGACTCTAGAGAATGACCACCTGGTGACTTCCTAAATAAAGCCTTATAACTTTTTTTTTTTTTTGCCCTATTGCACTATCTCATATTTCCAGTGGAGATATAATGCAATGCTGGAGAGATAAAGTATGATGGACATTTCTATACTGTACTAGTTCTTGTATTTAAAGGAATGCTATTAATCAAGTATGATATCTGCAGTAGGTTTCTCATAGATATCCTTTATCAAGTCACAGAATTTCCTTTCTGTTCTGTCTGTAATGAGATTTTTACCATAAAAGGCTGTTAATTTTAAATTTTAAATTCATTTTCTGCATCTTTTTTTAAAAAAACTTTAAAGTGTTCATGTGAATAATTACATTAATAGATTTTTGTAATGCTGAATCAAGTTTGCCTTCCTGGAAAAAACCCTCTTTTCAATATGTAGTATTTCCTTTACACACTGCTGAATTGAGCTTGCCTACCTATTTTTGATAGTCTCTTGTTCCTTAGCCACATATTTTTACCCTTTATACACATTAAACATTTTATATTCTGAATCTGACAACTAGAATATCTGTATTTTTAAATACCCGGTTGTAAGTTTTCTTGCTCTGCTCATTAACTGTCACTTATTTGAAGTTTTTTTTTTTTTTTTTTTTTTTTCATTGTAAGCTCATGTTTCTTGAAACTTCACCTGCGTTATCTCTCTGAGGCCTGTGTTCCTGTATTTCTCCAGAGAGGAGATGATTTGGTTCTCAGTCCTAACCTGAGACCACTTTTCACTAAATTCTTGGCTAGGGATGATTGTTGTTTTTTGCTTGCTTGTTGTTTTTGGTTTTACCATTCAGGTAGTAGGAACTTTAACCCAAAATCCAGTTAGAGCGGATTTATAGTTTCAACTTCTCAGGGAAGACTATTCATCCTTTCAGTGAAAAACAAGCTTAGGCAACTTTCCCTTTCCCATCCCACACTTCTCCCTGCACTGTGGATGAGTTTTCTATTTTTTCCTAGTTTTACCCACTGATATCTTTCAGGGAGTTCCAGGTCTCTAGATGTTACTTCTGATCTTTCTTGATATCCCATGGTTACCTGCAGAAGTCAAATCTCTAAGCTTCCAGAGATCTACAGTATCCCTGGTAGTGTGACTACTACATAACCTCTGTGGATTCAAGGTTTCTTGTTTTTCAACTCTGTTATGGTTTAGATATGAGATGTCTCCTGAAAGCTCCAGTTAATACAAGAATATTCAGAGGTGAAACGATTAATTATGAGAGTTATAACCTAATCAGTCCACCCTAGCTTTGAATAGACTAGGTATTAACTACAGGTAGGTAGGACATAACTGAGGGGACGGAGGGGAGTGGGCACTGCCCTGGAAGGGTGTATCTTCCCTGTAGCACTTCCTCCCCATCTCTGCTTCCTGACATGGCCGTAAGCTAAGCAGCTTTCCTCAGAAAGGCCCTCACACCATGATATGCTGCCTCATCTTGGGCCCAGAGCAATGGAATTGGCATTCTATAGTCTGAGACTCTGAATCCATGAACCCCAAATAAACTTTTCTTCCTCTAAGTTATTTTTGGTGAAGGCAAAGCAAAGACCAACTAAAATAGTCTCTGAGGAGTTGCCTTACTTGTACTCAAACTCAACAATGGATTTAAGATATTTTAAATATTTGGTCCAGTAAAAAATATTAATGTTTTATAATGTAGACCTTTTGTTTTTTTTCCTATTTGAATGTCTAGTCTGCCACACTGCCAGAAAAAGAAACCTTTCTTCTATGAGCTGCAACAGTTGGCCAGCTGACTATTTTTCCCCAAATGAAATGTACCTTTACTACCTAAAGCCAAAGGAAAGCTAATTAACAAGTATCTGCCAAACACTGTTCTAGGCACTTGGCACATAACCATAAAACTAAACAAAATTAATGTAAAGTGTCTATGTGGGAGAAAAGACAGCAAACAATAAACATAAGTAAACTGGATTATATTATAGAAAGAAGTAAATACAGTGGGGAAAAAAAAATCAAGTGATTGGGTAATAAAAGGATCAAGAGTGTCTGGCGTTGGGATTGGGGGAGTAAATTAGTGGTAAAGAACTTGCCTAGCATGCCCCAGGCATTGGGTTCGATCTCCAGCAAACACACACACACACACAAAAAAAAACAAAAAACAAAAAACCACACACACTTAGTGGTGGCATAGTGGTTACAATCCTACAAAGTAGCTATTACTAAAACATTTCATATTTCCCTACAACATACCACCAATTAAATTTTATTAAGTATAAAATTATAAGGAATTATGAGCATTTTCCTCTTAGTGTGAGGTAACAAGGAGGGCAGCCTACAGATATGTTATTACTACATGACTCCATCTACTTCAAAGAAACTGGGGCACACTTTAATATTAATACTTGGAGATGGTGCTCAAAAAGTTGTAAGGCTCCTTATTCAAAAAAATTAAAATAAGTGAAATCTAAAAATAAACACGAAAAAAATATGATATGATCAAAGTCAGTACTTGATGTTCACTCAAAGAATGATTTAATAAGCAAAATTATCTTTCACAAACACTTCTAAAGATAATTACAATTTAACTGTATTTCTATTAGTCAATTCTTTGAATGTTATACCTAACCTAGAAGGCAACTTGTCCAATTATCTGATTCTATCTTTCATGGAGATATGCCCTATTAACTCTTTAAAATGTTTTTTTTTTCTTCTCTTTGAAAGAACTGGTACAAAGCTATTAAATCACACCTTAAAAAACTGAACTCCAAACCCAAGATAGTACTTTGTAGCCTTATAATTACTTTCATGGTTTTTATCTTTCAAGTTTTTGCTATTGAATGGTAGCAAATAAAACTAAAGCTAACATTTTAAATAAACATTGTGTTATATAATACAACAAATCATCTTTTTTTTCATTTTTTCCATCTCTCTTTTTAATGATATGAATGATAAATGGTGATAGTAATGAGGCCACTTTAAGTTGTCTGTCAGATAAAACTCCCAAAGGACAGGGCATACAAAACTTAAACATAGGATTTACTTATAAAAAATAAAAATTTTACAGGAAACTTTTGCTGTGATCCACTTTTCAAGACAAATTGTTTCATGGACCAAATAAAAAAAGACCAAGTTGAGAATGTTTCCCAAGGCAGACAAACACAGGTTTTTTGTTTTGTTTTGTTTTGTGTGGTGCTAAGGATTGAACCCAGGGCCTTGCACATGTGAGGCAAGCACTCTATCATCTGAGTTATATCCCCAGGCCCAAAAATACAGTATTTTAACACAGCAACATAAAATCCTCTAATAATAATGGCACTTAAAACACTTCCAAGCTCTAGTCTTGCTCTTGCTCGCTGCCATTCTCCCTTAATCTCTATAGACCATGAGAATTCCTCCTATATTTGGTCAGTATATTTAGTCTCCCCAATTTCCAAAATTCAGCTTCCTATAACTCCTTACGTTTATATATTACCAGGTATGCAAAGAAAATAAATTGTCTTTTAAAAACCTAAGATATTTAAAATTTTTGTAAATTACATTAAAATTTTCTTACCGGCTTATACAAAATTGGAAAATAAACCCCAGAAACAAAATGGTTTTTTTGTGTGTGTGTGTGTGTAAGCAAACTAATGATTATATACTTACAGAAAAATGGCCTTAATAACATATTAATACTTATATTTCAATGATTACAATGTTAGTAGTGTATATATAAGACATACACTAAAAGGCCATTAAATAAAACACTATAAAGTATGGTACCACGTATTAAATCCCCACAGTATGCTCAAATGCCTTTCTTGCTCTAACACAATATTCCTACACTGGAAATATCAATCCCTTGGCCAATGTAGTGGTTTAGCCAAGGAATGAGAAGGAAAGGGAAAGGAAAAACTCCAGAGACTTCCCCCCACCCCTCTTAGTCCCAGCACATATGCGCTTTAACCCAAAGAGTTCCACTCTGTCTCTATACATTGAAGGTGAGTTCAACATATTATTTGAAAATGTACTCCTGCTACTAAGAATTTTGAAAACTACCTCTAGCATCAATTCTTCAAGTGAAGTACAGGGATTTATCCTGCATTCTAGGAATCATCAAAACCCTTTCTGCAAAGTCAAAACCATTTTTATACTATATCAAGTTATTTGCCATTTTATTCTTATTCTCTAAGTATACAGCAGAGTTCCAGGGACTACATGATATGCAGCATCAAAAGACTGATTAAAAAGATTATGAGAATCCAGCTACAAGAAAGGCAGATACTGTGTTTTACACAAATATAAAAACAATGTCAAATTTCTCACTAATTTTTTGTTTGCTAAATTATTTTTTGTAAAAATAAATACACTGATATGTAATCAGATTATTATTTTGTGGAGTGTTTGTTTGTTTTGCAGTACTAGGGGTTGAACCAGGGCCTGGTGTATATACATAAGCAGCTCTACCACAGAACTATATCCCCAGCTCTCAACTTAGTACTTTAAATGAACTACCTTTAAATTTTTAGTTTTTGTCTTTAATATAATAAATATCAACATATATTTCCCACAAAATAAACTTTTGGGGTCATTAATCACTTTTAAAAATGCAAAATGGTCTAGAAGACAATAAGAAGCACAAATCTATAGAACAAAACAAAAATCATAGTTTAAAAAAAATCCACATTTACTTTCATTCATTCCACAACATATATTAAATGCCTGTGTTATGATACGATCTAGCATAGCAGTAAATATGACAATGTTGTACTCTCATGAGACTGTAGTCAAGTGTTCAGAAATACACAATAAAAAAGTGACACTAATAAGAAACTCCATGAATAAAAGAGTTAGTGTGTTCTCAAGTGACTGTGTTACTATATTACACTGGCTCTTCAGGAAAGGCTTCTCTGAAGCACTGTATTGAGGAGGAAGGAGATGGGGGAAAGCAAGGAGCCAGCTACAGGAAGAGCCTTCCAGGCTAAGATCTTTGGGACTCTGCCCATCACAGAATCAACCATACTCCACCTTCCATACCTGCTTCAAGTGCCCTGCTCTTCAGTTACATCCACCAGCTCTTGGATTCCCAAATATGTCAAGTTTTCTCTTGCTCCCCTAACTCCACATCCATCTAAAATGTCCTGTTTCTCCATCTACCAAACTTAAAGATCCAGGTCAAAGTTTTATGAATGCAGAGGTTTTGCATTCCCAGGATCCAGGGCTATGTCTGCTGACATATTGCTAGAACCCACCAATATCTCCCTGTCTTATGGTACCTTTATTAATGTCATGTAGTTGTGCTTTTATATGCCAGGTTTACCCATTTGACTATGAGTCTCTTGAAGGTATTTCTGAATTTGCAGTACTGAACACAGTGCCTAATTTACAGTAGTTAATAATCATCAGGCAAATGACTAAAACAAATGAATCACTGGATTTTTGTTGTTGTTTTGTTTGGTAGCAGAGACTGAACTCAGACGCACTTGACAATTGAGCTACATTTCCAGCCCTTTTTTTTTTTTTGGTATTTTATTTAGAGACAGTCTCACTGAGTTGCTCAGCGCCTCACTTATATTGAGGCTGGCTTTGAACTTGCGATCTTCCTGCCTCAGTCTCCTCAGCAACTAGGATTACAGACATGTGCCACCAAACCTGGCTGAATCACATTTTTTATTCTTATTATAGCTATTTTTATGTCTAATCTTTTACATGTATGAATTATGTCTCATTTGTCTTTCTATCACTGAGTCTAACACTGAGCATATAAAACCACACATAGTCCATATATGGTAATCTGTAAAGCACTTTATAATTTTTAAAGCCACTCTATAAAAGACAATATTAAAAGGAATATCCAAGTTACGATTTTACCTAAGAATGGAAGGTGTGTCTGGTATTCATGGAATGGAAGGGTCTCAGTTCCCCAGACCAATATTTAAAGGTAGGAAAGGCTCTATGTTAAACACTGGATTTTTACTAAGGTCAGTCAAAACCTGAAAATTGGATTTAACATTCCAGCTGGCAATGCACAGAGCAAGTTAAACAGTAAAAAAAGATCCCCATATTCCTAGTTCTGATTATATCTAATCAACTGAGCTTATTTTTGTTATGTGAGAAGCTCGATTATATACTAGCTGTTTATACTGCAACTTTCTTAACCCCACAATGTTCTTAATTTTCACAAGCTCTAAATAGTTTATTTATTCATATACTTTTCTAGTAGTTCTCTTGAACTGCTTATCCAGTATATTCACCCCAGCCTATGGTGAATACATTCTTTTCTTCATTCTCTTTCCTTTGAGTCTTTCAAGACTGGTTAGAACTTTCAGAATTTACAGGAAAATAAAGAAATTTAATCTACACCAATAAATAATGCAGCAGGACTGGAGTATGACAAAGATGATTTATTTATTTTGGTGCTGAGGACTAAACTCGCAGTTTCGTTTTCTACCACTGAGCTACATCCATAGCTCCTATGACAAACATTTTTTTAAAAACAAAACTGTTTGGAGGGAACACAAAATTGGTTATGCCAAAACAACTATCAGAAGGTCAACATTCACATTTTAAAGTGATTTAACTATGAATCATGTTTAAGTAACTACCTGCTCCCACTTATTTCTATCAGCAGTCATATATTTAAGTTTAAAGTGATTTTGAAAAACAAAAACTATTTGATTACTGCTCAAATTAGCTTAATTTAGAAGAAAAACTGTAGTGGGGGGGGTGCATAAAGCAAGTTTTCAATAACAAACATGCTGGCCATTGTACCACGTTTTCTACAGGCAATAGGGACATACCACACTTACACAATTATAAAGAGTTCATCTACGCTATCATAAAGGCCCTTTGCTTTTCCTCATCCTCCTTCCTGTGAGTCTTTCAAGGGTGGTTAGAGCTCTCCGAATTTACAGAAAAATAAAGAATTTTAAATCTATACCAATAAATTTTGCAGCAGGATAGCAAGTATCACAAAGATGATTTATTTATTTGGTGCTGGGGACTGAACCCAGTTTCATTTTCTACCACTGAGCTACTTCCCAGCTCCAATGACACAAATTTTTTTAAAGAACAAAACTTGCTGGAGGAAGAACTGGGAAATAATTCAGAATAAAATTCCCTGGAATTATTTATTTTAACTACTCATATCATTATTTTTATGACCACTGTGAGAATAGCAATTATAAATTATACTGTCTCAATATGACAATTTAAAGGTGGCAAAAAATTAAAACTTTCAGAAGCATTTCTAATGTCCTATTAGAGAGAAGAGGTTAAGCAACAGCAATGGGTTCTAGGTAAAGGAACCCTTCCCTATCCAAGGGGTGACAGGGAACCCCAGAATCTCAAAAAGTCTGAAAAACAAAGCTATTTCCACATCCTACAATGTAGGCCTCAGAAATAATGCTCTATTAAGCTCAGGTTAGCCTATATACACTGCATAAATTGACTGTACTTTAATTGACCTGAAATTTCTACAAAAAAATTCAATTTCAACTTAAGCTTTTAATGTAGATATCCTCTAGAGTACCACTAATATTGAGGATCAAATTTCTAAACACAAATATAGACAACAAAGGAAATGAGGGTAAGATTTAACGTAAAACAAAATGCCAGTGGCAATCTGTCAATTTATAAACACTGCTATGTAAAAAAAAAAAAAAAAAAAAAGCCAGAAGAAATTGTTTTAAAATGATATTCTATTTTGTAAATAAAATAAAATTGGACATCTGGAAAACTGAGATTTGGTGATGAGAAAAATTTTATATGACATAAGCATTATACATATACTTACTGCTCTTCTGTGGTAGGTTTAGGGATCTGTTTAGAAAGCTTCTTTTACTCTGTTCACTGGGTAGCTCTCATTAG
Source organism: Marmota marmota marmota (assembly GCF_001458135.2). NCBI lineage: Eukaryota > Metazoa > Chordata > Mammalia > Rodentia > Sciuridae > Marmota > Marmota marmota. The sequence continues at coordinate 30,300,468 of NW_025999990.1, forward strand.
AAGGAGTATCTGCAATTGAACTAATAATAATGCCCCATGAAGGCTTAGTCTTAAGTCAGCATCATGAAATGGGTGTTCATTTTCTGTTTTAAAGAAATAAATGAGGTAAAATATGCAGCCAGCGATTCTTTTCCCCCTGTCATTTTTTTTCATACCTTTATTTTATTTATTTATTTTTTATGTGGTGCTGAGGATCGAACCCAGGACCTCATACATGCTAGGCAAGCACTCTACTGCTGAGACACAACTCCAGCCCCTTTCCCTGTCATTCTAATAAGTAAACTATAATGAGGATCTTATTTTAATTATCATACTATATTATTATTTACTCATACAAAATGAGCATCTCTAATCTGAAAATATAAAATCCCTCAAATTCCAAAACACTTCAGGTCCCAAGCATTTTCGACAAGGGATATTTAATCTGAACATCTGTCTCTCTGCCAAACTGTGAGACTAAGATGTGATGAGCAATGGGACAAGGTTTATTCCAGTACATGAATGTGAGGGAATGCCCCAGAGAAATAGAGAGCTGTGGTGTAAGAAATTAAATTGAAGGAAGAGAACCCAATTACTCTAAAACCTTCTGCTTAGTGAAATTCAAGGGCAAATATTTTTATGAGGTCACTTTCAAAGAGTTGTATGATAAAAAAGCACTCAACCTCAGGTTTACTGGTATTGCCTATACACAACAGGTGATCTTCCACAAAGAATCAAGTCCAAATGATCTCCTCATCCTTCCCCCCAACCTTTCTCGCTGAAATCCTTTTTCCTTAGATCAACATACTTTGGCATATAGATGGTTCAAGCTTACAAGGAAAGTCTATGACTGCTCAATAATATTTCAGGGCAGAGAATATTCAGAAGTTAGAGAATAATACAAGTTATCCAGCTGGCTTGATTCACATTTAAAGTTCTTGATAATTTTTTCCACAACTTCTATTTTACTACTGTATTCTATATTACTAGATCCAGTCTACTGTCACTTGTCTACTAGTTTCTACCTTCCTGCCCAATCTGAATCCAGCTACTGCTCCCATTGGTCTCCAGAGAAAGTAAAAAAATTCCAGTTTAGGGCCCAGATAATGTGAAAGTCTCCTCATGTTTCTCTCTTTGCCGTAACTTATCTTAACCTCTGTATGTAACACCCAATATCCTAAATTCTCCCCAAATTCTCCCCGCCCCTAGTTTTCACAGCATCCTCTTTCTCCAAAATATATCCCTACCTTCTTCCATTATTCAAAATGCAATTCAAATTTAATTTTTAAAGATGTCTATCAGCAAGTCACACCCAACTGATGTTTTCTTCCTCCTCTAGTTTAATTATCACATCTTTTCATAATATTATACTTCATAAAAAAACATTTTAGATATCTCTCATGTGGCCCAAAAAGATTTATGACTTCCATTTACATTGTTAAGAAAAAATGACTTAGGTGAAACAATCATTTTTCACTATAACCTTCTGGTACTGTCAGGATATTTTATCATATAAACATGTTATTTTTCTATTTTTAAAAAAAATCCCACTATTTAATAATACAAAAAAGTATCAAATTTTCCTACTGTCCCAATAATAGTTTTATGAAGAAATATGTTGACATCAGATGGAGAGAAGAGAGCTTCCCTAAATTCACAATCATTTTGATTTTTTTTAGTTTTGTATGGAGGGTAAGAGGTGGACAAGAGCTTGTTGCCATAGAATTACTTTCTGGTCATTAAAAAAAAAATGCTCTAGCACTGCTTTTAAAAAAAAAAAAAAAAAAAAAAACCTAAAGACTTTTTCAAGTACTTGACCCCTCAGAAAGTGGTACTACAAGTACTCAGGCTCCCAAGGAATGTTACAGCAAGATTATTCACTGCCACTTACAAGTCTGGGAGCTGTAATAAAGTGGGAACACAACTGGTCCAGACTTACAATCATCTCTGGTGCGTGGGTAAGACTCCTAGGTGGACCCCATCCTTTTTCCCTAAGCAGAATGGATCACTCCAGATCTTTTGACATATTATTTTATTGCTTTTTTTGGTTATATATATGAGAGTAATTTACATAAGATATTTTCCATGTGAATGCTATAACATATCATAAATGTGAATTAGTCAAAATCTGCCACTTGACTTAGGCCCTACCCCTAAAATATCTGTTCCATATACAGAGACTGATCTTTTTGGCACTATCCATTGAGCTGATTTTAGCACTAGATCTACCATCTTCCTCCCTATTTCCAACCCCATCTCAAGCTTGCCTTTAGCAGACTCAATCCTGGTGATATGTCTTATCTCAGGGCCCACTACACCTTAAACTTACACTCCAGTCAAAACTAAACCTAGACAAAATACTTCTCAACCATGGTCTCCTGACCAGCTGGTGCTTAGATTCCACCCCTGCCAAACCTGCTCTTCTCCATCTACTTGCAAATCACCTCCTGACTAGGTTTCCAGTTTAGGCTCAACTACCAACCTACAAGTTATACAACCTTTATAATTATGCACTTTGGCACACATAAATATCCTTCAATAGGTTGGACTTTTTATTTTTAGTCTTACAATCTCTAACCCTAGACAAACACCATTATGAACTTCTACTTCAGGATATTAATATAGCACAGAAATTTCTGGAAACACTGCTTAGTTCATTGTAAACTCATGCTAACTAGCTAGATGGTGCCCCATTCTTTACAACTCCTCTCCTTCCACCTTCATTTATGCAAACCCTCACAAGTCCTCTAACATAATCCCTGCTCTGCACAGAAATCCTACCTCATCAGATTCAAGTTCCTCCCACCTCACTTTTACCTCACAGTTCCTTTGTTCCTCTCTCTCAAAGACTCTCCTCCTTTTCAAGGATAATATTCTCTACTTATACACATAATTACATTCCTTTCTATATACTTGGTTTCCCTGTCCCACAAATCACTCCTCTTCACTGTTTCACACTCACCAATTGACTCTACCAGCCCTTTCCCTGGCTGTAATTTATAGACTAAAAACTATGCAAAAATGAGAGTTTTGCCCCTTCTATGTCTCCCCGCAAGAAAGATGTTTAAAAACTGAATGATTTGCCAACATTTAAAAAATCAAGACATTTCACTTGAAAAATCAAGATGGCTGGTTCCTCTGATAAAACAAAATTCTCTGCCATCACTACATATACACAAGCAGTGCTATTTCCTGCTCAAAATCTTTCAAGAACACCGAGGACAAGGTCCTGCACCAGCTATCCACAGTAATTTTTCCACCTTCATCTCACTCCTCTTCCCTTCTGCTAAAGGCCCTTCAGTTACACTGATCCTTCAGTTCTTTAAACCGGATGATCTCTCTTATGCTACATGGCCTCTGAATATACCATTCTTTTTACTGGAAATCCTCTTGCCCTGACTCTCTGTATTATTAAAATCTTTTGACTTATGTATTGCTGCTGAAATGTCATTCTCCAATACTTGCAGAGCACCTGCCTAGCATGCATGAGGCCCTGGGATCCATCCTCAGCTCTACCCAAAGGGGGGTGGGGGGGAGGCACATTCATTAACTATCCTCAAACTTAATGGTGGCATCCACTCAGGTCAAGAGACTCAATTCTCTCTTTCTTCACCCAGTGACAACATTGGATTCCACTTCTAAAAATGTATCTGTATGTTCCTGCACCCAAGTCATCTGGGCAAAAAGTCCATTAGCCTCATTTCTTACCTGTAGTCTTTTATTAAAGAAACTTACTTATACATTCAAGCTTAGTTTTGATCATGTCAGTCAATACGCTCATCAAAACCCTTCAACAGATCCCTCTTGACTTCCAAATATCCATACTCTTCTATTTAGCATTCAAAGCCCCTCTCAGTCCTGCCTCCTAGCAAGACAGTCTAGTTTGCTGGTTAAGACAGTAAACTCTGGAACCCTAATGCCATGTTACACAAACAAACAAACAGAAAAACAAGTGCAGATCCCCATTTCACCACTTAACTTTGCCAAGCCATGTAAATTTACTATAAGGAACAAATGTATAAATGTAGGTAGAGCTCTTAGAATAGTGTGTGGCATATGGTCAATGATATCTATGTTGTATTTTGCAGCCCCATCTCCAATTATCAAAAGCCAGCATTCCCATCTGTCTGAACCAACTCACAGTTGCCCTAATACTCTTCAGACTTTCCCTTCTTGAGGCCAGAGTCTTCTACAGGGTAAGAACCAGCAGATAAGCTGACAGGGTTGCATTCCCTCCTTTAACTTAAAAGCAGTCTAAAGCTTCTGCCACAAAAGATCCTTTCTCTATACATCTCATGCAGTGACAGTTTGCTCATCAAAGAACTTCCAATCCTGATCAAAGATTCTCAGTCTATAATTAGTCACCCTCTTTCCGCCTCTACTTTCTCACTACTCTCCCAAGATGTTGATCAGAAATCATCTTACCACCTATTTTCATGCCCAATAGCAAAGCTGTTTTAGTTTCTCTTATACCTCTTAACTAGGTAAAAGTTGAAACTCTCATGCTCTTCTGATAAGCAGTTTCATTACTTCAGACTGTGTTCAATTTACATGAAATAGAACAACCTTCTCTGACAGAGGACAATTCTTGAGTCAAGGGTATACAAATAGCTGTGCTTCCTTACTAGAATCTTTAAACAAACTCACAGGGAAGCTGAGTAAACCCCAAACAGGATAAATCCAAAAAAACGCATAATATGAAGTACTATAAATTTCAGAAAAAAAATGTGGAACATAGCTAAAACAGTACTCTGCAAGCAAGAAACTTTTAGTGCTACATGACCTGTGATTATAAATGCAAAAATCTTTAACAAAACATTAGTAAGTAGAATTGAGAAATATATAAAAGAATTATATGGCATGACAGAGAGGTTTATTCCAGAGATAACTTCAGAAAATTTTAAAAAGACAAAAAGTTCCAAAGAACAATAAGAGAAAAATACACCTTAACTTCAGAGGAAAAATGATTTGAATGCAATGGATTTCTCATCTGAACTTAAGGAAACCAGAAGAAAGTGGCACAATGTCTTTTAAAGAAAAAGAACTATCCACACAGAATCCTATACCCACAGAAAATGGAAGGGGAAATTAAGATATTCTCAAATGAAGGAAAACTAAACGAATTTTTCTTCAGAAGACTTACTCTACAAGAATGAATAAAGGAAGTTTTTAAAAGAAAGTAATGTATAAAAGAAGGAATCTTGAGACTTCAAGAAAAAACACAGTAAGCAAAAATATGGGTAAATACTAAAGGTTTGGGATTTTCTAATTTATTTTTGACTCAAAAAGCTAAAATTAAAACACTGTCTCATGTTATGTGTTATGTAGAAGAAACATTTATAATTATAAACAGAAGTGTAAAGGAATGTAAAAAGAAGGTTTCTATATCAATTGAATAGGTAAAATTAAAACACTAGCAGATAAAATAAGCTCTATAAAGATAAATATAATATCTAGAGCAACCAATTAAAATAAAACAAGATCTATACAAAGAATTATACTCGGGCTGGGGCTTTAGCTCAGTGGTAGTGTGTGAGGCACTGGGTTTCATCCTTAGCACCACATAAAAAAATAAAGAAATAAAATAAAGGTATTCTTTTCCATCTACAACTACAAAAATATTTTTTTAAAAAGTTACACTCAAAAATTGTATAGAAAATCAACATGAAAATTTTTAGGGACTGAGGATATATCTCAGCTGGTAGAGTGCTTGCCTCACATGCACAAAGCCCCGGGGTTCAATCTCTAACACCACCAAAAGAAAGAAAAAAGAAAAATTCTAAAATATTCAAGCAAAGCACAAGAAGTCACAGAAAGAAAAAAAGAAAAAAAAAAAAAACAGAAGAAACAAGAAAAAACTAAAATACTAGACTCAAGCCCCAATACAGCAATAATTACATTAAATATAAATGGTCTACATGCACCAATAAAGACAGAGACTAGCCAAATGGATTAAAAATATGACCCAACTAAATGCTGTTTACAAGAAATTTACCTCAAATATACCAGAATAAGTAGGGTAAAAGTCAAAAAGGGTCAAAATAGATATATTAGATCAACAATCAAAACAAAGCAGTACTGGTTATGTCAACATCAGGTAAAGTACAACTCAGTGCAAAGAGAAGACTATCGAGTCAGAGGAAGACACTGTATAATGAAAAAAAGACAATCTACCAAGAAGACACAACAACCTTATATGTGTATGAAACAGTTGAAAAATACATAAAGCAAAAACTGAAATAACTTAAAACACAAATCCACAATTATAATTAGAAACTTGAACAACACTTTCTCAATAGTTAATAAAATACCTACACAGAAAATGAGCAGAAGGTTGTGGGTATAACTTAGTAGCAAAGCACTTGCCTAGAATACACAGGCCCTGGGTTCAATCCCCAACCCTGCAGAAGAAGAAAAGAAAAGTCTAGATACAGAACCCAACAAAATCATCAACAAACAGAATCTAATTGGCACTTAGAATACACTCCACAAAACAGCAGCAGAAAACAAATTCAAGTGCCCACAAAACATATACCAAGACAGATTATATTCTGGGCCATTTTTATTTGTTATTTTTAGTTATACATGACAATTGAATGTATTTTGACATATCATACATACATGGAATATAACTTCCCTTTTTTTTTTTGGTTGTACATGATGAGGAGTTATGCTGGTCATGTATTCACATAGGAACACAGGAAATTACATCCAATTCATTCTATTGTCTTTCCTATTCCCATCTCCCTCCCATCCCTTCATTCCCTTTTGTCTAATCCAGTGAACTTCTATCCCACTACCCCCCAAATTATTCTGAATTCGCATCCACATAGCAGAACATTGGGCCTTTTGTTTTGGGGATTGGCTTATTTCACTTAGCATGATAGTCTCCAATTCCATCCATCTTCCAGCAAACGCCATAATTTCATTCTTCTTTATGACTGAGTAATATTCCACTGCATATATGTACCACCTCAACAAATTTAAAAGAACTAAAATCATACAGAGTTATATTCTTCAACCATAATAGAATCAAACTGGAAACAGATAACAGGAAAATCTCCAAACACTTATAACACAGCACAATTTAGAATAATACATGAATCAAAGAGAAAGTCTCAAGAAAAATAAAAACATACATGGAATTGAATGAAAATAAAAATACAGCATATTAAAATTTGTGGAACACAAGTTTAAAACAGTGCTCTTCAAGAAAGAAACTTTTAGTACTAAATGCCCTCATGATTATAAATGCAAAAATCTTAAAATTTCAGAAATGCATAGAAAATAATGATAGGGTATATCCAGTGATGTTTATTCCAGGGATAAACTTAGCTCAATATTCAAAACTCAATCCACATAATTCACCGTATCAAAAAGAAAAACCAGGGCTAGGGATGTAGCTCAGGACTATGTAATTAGCATATGTGAGGACACTGTAAAAAAGCAAGAAAGAAGGAAAGAATGATCAATTGATCATATGATTATATCAAATCGATGCATAAAAACAAAATTCAACATCTACTTAAAATTTTTTAAAAATCTTGAAGGGCAGGGGCTGGGGCTCAGTGGTAGCACACTTGCCTGGCATGTGTGAGGCACTGGGTTCGATTCTCAGCACCACATATAAATAAATAAATAAAGATCTATCAACAACTTAAAAATATTTTTTTAAAAAAATCTTCAAAAACATAGGAATATAGAAAACTTCCTCAACTTGATAAGGAGCATCTATTAAAAAACTCTACACTTAACATATTTAATGTGAAAGAATAAACACTTTCCCCGCCAAGGTCAGGAACAAGGCAAAGATGTCTTTTCTCATCCTTCTTTCTCAAAACAGTAGAAGAAACTTTAGTCAATGCAGTAAGAAAAGGTAATAAAATGCATATAGAATAAAAAGAATGAAATAAAATTACCTTTATCTGCAGAAGAAAGGATTATCTACATAAAATAATCCAAGGAATCTACAAAAGACTCCTACAACTAATAAGTAGGTTGAACAAGATCATAAAATACAAGATCAGCATATGAAATTAATTTTACTTTTCTTTTTCTTTACTTTTCTAGCAATGAATACAAGGATACTAAAATTAGAAATTCAACACCACTTACAATTGTTATAAATTTATTTCTATATTCATGTATATAAAAGTCTAGCTGGACACAGTGTTACACACCTGTAATCCCAGCAGCTCTGGAAGCTGAGGCAGAAGGATCACAAGTTCAAAGCCAGCCTCAGCAACTTAGCAAGGCCTAAGCCACTTAGTAAGACCATGTCTCTAAATAAAATACAAAAAAGGGCTGGCGATGTGGTTCAGTGGTTAAGCACCTCTGGGTTCAATCCCTGGTACCAAAAAAAAAAAAAAAAAGTCTAAAAAAAATCAACCAGATCTAAGAAAACTGTTTTTCCCTCTGTGGTTTTGGGTATTGAACCCAGAGCTTTGTGTATACTAGGGAAGTACTTTGCTACTGAGTTATACTCCTAGCTCTAAGAAATCATATGTATAGGACTCATGATAAAACTACACAATGTTAATGAAAGAAATCAAAGATCTAAATAAATAGACAATACAGTGCTCAAAAATTGGAAAATGCAATATAGTAAAAATGTCAATTTTCCCAAAATGGATTCAGGTCTACCAAAATCACAGCAAAATGTCTTTAGAGATACAGATTATTTTACAATTTAATGAAAAAGGAACATAAATAACTAAATAAACTTTGAAAAGGGAATAAAGTGGGAGGAATCAGTCTACTCCATTTAAAAATTTTTCATATAACTATAGTAACCAAAACTGTGTGGTACTGGCAGACATACACTGAATAATGAAACAGAAAAGAGAATCCAAAAGTAGACTTATACAAATATGCGCAATTATTTTTTGGTGAACATACAAAAGCAATGGAAGAAAGACAGCATTTTTAAGAAATGGTACTGAGGCAATTCAACATCTATAGGCAATAAAGAAATAAACTTTGACTTAAGTCTCATACCATACACAAAAATTAACTCAAAATATATCATGTAAAACTATAAGGAATAACTTTTAGGAAAAAAAAAAAACAACACAAGAGAAAAATCTTCAGGTCTAGGGAAAGGATTCCTGGATTTGACACCAAAGGCATGATCAACAAAAGAATAAATTGAGAAACTATACTTGATCTCTGCAGATACCTTCTTAAGGGAATAAAAAGACATCTATAGACAAATTACATTTCTAACAAAGGACTAGTTTCTAGAATACATAAAGAACTCTTACAACTCAATAGTAGATATATATGTGTGTGTGTGTGTGTGTGTGTGTGTATGTGTGTGTATTCCAATTAAAAAATGAGCAAAAGTCATTTCCCTGAAGTATGACAAATAAGCACATAAAAAAATAAATAAAATGGCAAATAAGCATATGAAAAGACTATCAAGGGCTGGATGTGTACTCAGTGGAAGAGTGTGTCTAGCATGTGCTGGGCCCTGGATTCAATATCCAATGTTACTAAAAACAAACTAACTCAACATCATTAGCATTTAGAAAAAACACCTTAAAATCACAGAGAGATTATTACTCTGTACCTAACAGAACAGCTAAAATTAAAAAATAGTGACAACACCAAATGTGGAAAGGATACAGAGAAACTGATCATTCATACATGACTAATAGGAATATAAAATGTTTCAGTCACTCGAAAACAATTTGACAGGTTCTACAAAAAGATAAACATTCAGTTATCACACAACCCAATAACTGCACTCTATCACTTTGTCCCAGAAGACTTATGTTTACACAAAAATCTGTACTTAAATGCTTATAGCAGCTTTACTTGTGTTAGCCAAAAACTGGAAACAAACTGATGTCCAAAAGGTAGATGGTTAAAACAACCATAAAAGTACATCCACACTATGAAATACTACTAAGCAATAAAAAAAGAAGCAAATATCAGCATATGTAACAACCTGGGTTAATCTCTGTACTATATGATTCCATTTATAAAATATTATTGAAATGACAGAATTGCAAAAATGGAGGACAGATTACTGATTCTAGGACTTAAGAGTGGGGTAGAGGTGAGGGAGAGAGGCATAGCCATTTTAACAAGCAAGAAAAGGAAATCTTGTGAAGATGGAAATATTTTGTATCTTGACTATATTACTGACACTATTATCGGTCTGATATCATGGGTGCTATAGTTTTACAAGATATACCACGGGAAATAACTAGGTAAAGGATACTTAGAATCTTTCTGATTACTCCTCATAACTGCATGTGGATCTATAATTATCTCATAACAAAATGTTTTATTAAGACAAAACTAGACTTTCACTTACTATTCTAAGGGTCATCACCCAAATGTGAACACTTCAGATCTCCATTTCAACCCCTTATTAGTTCTACTTTGTGCTGGACTAAGTGAAGACACATAGATATAAATGCAAAGTATTATCCCTACCACTGAACATCACACACTCAAACAGAGTGACAAACACAGGCATAAATCAACAGTGACAGTCTTCATAAAGGAGATAGGATGTGATCAAACATTTGCACAAGAGGTAGCACTTCTCCAAGTGGAGGTGGAAAGGGGAACATCTTGGAAAGAGAAGAAATCACTGAAGTCACAGAGCTAGAAATAAATACAGTGCCTATGGAGAAAGTGATGTGTGTGTTGTGAAATAAACCGAAGGATTAGCAGTTTGGGGTTAATTAGGGAGGGCCCCTAAAAACCAGAGACAGGAGTTCAAATGTCACTCAGAGAAGCCTTCCTCATGAACCCAGTCAACGAAGCAGTAGCTCCCTTACCCTCTCTTTCACACCATCCAGCCCCTCTAAAATCCTTTACTTTATAGCACTCATCACAAGCTGTAATTATTAGATAATGAATTCATCTGCATGTTTACTTGTTTAAAGCTGCTGGCTTGCCCCCCAGTTATCTTGAGCCTCTAGCATAGGTCAGGCATACATTAATCACTCAATAAATAGTAACTGAATAAATGAACAAACAGTAATTATTTGCTTCTGGTTCTTTTATCTATGTAGCTACCTTACTTCTTCCTCTATTTTCTTTCATTCTTTTGCATTTCTCCTTCATTGACCTATTGCCTCTTTCACCTGATATTTCCCCTCTTCCCGCTCTTTCACCTGTCCTTATCTTAACTCATCATAAAAATAAAACTCAGTATATATTAAAACAGTGGTACACAACTGCAATGTTGCAACATTTCCCAGTCTCAATCAATGAGGAACTGTATCCAAGAAATTTGTTACTGAAAACAAAGTACAAATGTTGTTATGTTGTTACTTGAAAATAAGAATATGCACTACACAAACAAATTAAGAGCTGAAAAAGGATTGTCCCTGTTGTGGCTATACTTGCCAAAGTATGAAAACCTCTCAGACTGGATGATTCTACCTGGTCTCAGGAAGCCAAAGAAAAGACACTGATGTGGTGGAGAATGCCTGCAGTCCCAGAGGACAGGGATACACAGGAGGATCACTTATGCACAAGAATTGAGACTAGCTTTTATAACACAACAAGATCCTGTCTCATAAAATGAAATAGAAAACCAGAACAGTACTCCTCCAGGCCACCAAAGTTATGAAAAACAAGGAAAGCTTAAAAAAAGAAAAAAGAAATGCTACAGACCAAAGAGGCATGACACTTAAATACAATGTAGTACCCTGGACTGCACCATGGAACAAAAGGAAGATATTAGTAGAAAAACTGGTGAAATCCGAATAAAGTCCAGAATTCAGTTTTTTTTAAAATCCTATATAAGACATTAATATATGATTAAAATTTGAATTTATTAATATTATGTTATTAAAGAGAGAGCTAGATTATATACCAGGAGCAAAATCCAGCTCATTTCAACTGAGGTCCCCTGAGCTCACCTGATGCAGTGTGAGTACTTGGGACTAACAACCAGTTTTAACTATCCTAGTAGCTTGTTCACTTACTCAGCAAACATTTACTGAGTGCCTACTATTTATCAGACACTATAAAGTCTCTAAAGATACAGGGCTAGATAAGGGAGGGGAAAAAGTTTAAACAACACTGAGAAAAATCAAGCATTTAACAAGTATTTGCATAAATGGTGAGTACTCCCCAAATTTGTTACAGCCATTCATTAAACCCAGTAATCCCTAGTATTCTAAATAAGGCTTCTTAAGATTCAAACTACACATAAATAACCTAGAATCTTATTAAAGCAGAAATTAATTCAGTTGATGGAATCTGGGGCCTGAGATTCTGCATTTCTTCTAGACTCTCATGTGACTGTAATGTTGCTGGTCCATGAACCACACTTGCAATAAAAAGGCTCTGAAGTACCACGGTTTTAACATCCTCAAACTATCATGCAAAACACAAACTCCAAAAACGCAAAAACATTTTGTCTCTCATTTGCCACAGTATTCCCAGGACTTAAAACTGTGCCCAGTATATTCAAGATTTAAAACTAGGCAGCTGGCACTCAAATATTTACTGAATACATAAATGGATGTATGATCTAGACTGCTGTTCAACTTAGCCACTTACCCATTTGGCTATTAAACACTTGAAATATGGCTAATGACTAAAGAGCTAAATTTTTCTTTAATTTTAACTTAAATAACCACAAGTCACATGTGGTTATTTAAATTAAGACTATCATACTGGAAAGTCTAGGTCTATGTCACGAATGTGACACAAAGAGCACTGAACTAATAAAAGTCTGGGTTTCAATCCCAACTCTGCCGATTAGCCTGTGACCTGGAAAGTTTAACTTCTTGAGGCCTCAACTTTTTCATCTGTGAAATGAGGTCAAGATCTCCTAAGTCTCAAGGTTCTTGACAAGAATCACCACAAAGTAATGTATTAAACATAAGGTATGATAAAGGTGAACATTTTCTGCCCTCCGTAAACAGTTCACGATCACAAAAAGACCACTTTACCCACACTTGCCAGAAAATGCCAAGGGAGTTTGGTTGATGGACTAACAGTGGCTTTGAGAAAGAGGCCAAGGTCATAAAATGGGTGGTAGGGGTCGCTTAGTAAGATTGATGTAAGATTGGCAATGACAATGCAAATCATCACAATTCCTGGCAAATCTTTATTAAACAGGCATTGTATTGATTATGGGTGAGTAAATGACATTTCATTCATTCATTCTTCCAGGAAGGGCTCCCACATTACCTAAAGCCCGCTACTTCCCAAGCACAAACATTTGCTCATTCGGAGCCAGGTCCTCTCGGCCCACAGCCGGCCAGGAAGCCCCCGCCTCCAGTTACTGGCGCGTCTTCCCCTCCCCCGTCGCGCCGGCCCCGGCGAGGGTCAGGCTGGTACCACGGCTCCAAATACCCCACAACCGAACCCAGAAGCCATATTTAGCTATATTCTTGTCAATAAAACAAACTTCCGTCTTCTAAAGAAAAACGGTTCTAACTCAATGTCAAACTAGGACGGAAACTCGCTGCTCGCCGCAGCTGCCAACCAGAGACGCCGCGTTTCCCGCGGCCCTGGAGTCCCCGACCAGGACCCCGCAGCGAGCGCACCCGCGCCCCGGCCCTCGGTAGCACCGGCCACAAAGGGACAGGGGGACGCGGACGGGCCTCCTTCTCCTCCTCCTCCTCTGGCCCCGCGCT
>NW_025999990.1:30314392-30448955 GCF_001458135.2 Marmota marmota marmota
ACTTCACGTCGAGCCCGTCACGGGCGGGAGAAAATGGAGGTGCCCTCACCGCGCGGAGGAGGCCCTCGGATCGACCCCGGGCCGTGCCGCAGGCCACCCCTGACTCGGGCGGAGCCACCTGTAGTGTCCGGGGAGGTCTGAAGCCGGAGAACTGTCGGTGGTGCCTCGTCAGACCCGGCGGAACCGGGCGACTGGGCTGCCGTGGTCCAGGACCGGGGCGGGCAGTGAGAGGAGAGGCCAACCGACCCGCACGGCCGGAAGAGGCAGCCCGGCCCCGAGGGACCAAAAGAATGCCTGGGGGGTGAGGGGTGCACAATTGGGACCGTTTAGGGGCCTGTCTCCTGCGCAGTATCCTACAAGTGTCTTTCCACTACGCCCCCTTGGGAAGCACTGCTTAGTACTCCTTCTCAATACCCAGCCGCTCCCTACCCTGAAGACCACTAGACCCAGCCCTGATCCTCTATCACACTAGGATAACCAACCGTCTTTTTACCAAGTAAAATTTCTCCTTCAGTCATCCAGAGGTTTGTGTCTTACTGCTTGCCAACCAAGAGGCGGAATGATAAAGAGACTGTACCATTGAAATAGCCCCATCTTAAACTTTTAAATACATATTGTTATATAGGTTGGGGGCGTAGCCCAGTAGTAGAGCACGTGCCTACCACGTGCAAGACCCTGGGTTTGAGTCCCAGTACCACAAAAAAATATTCAGGGGTGTGTGTGTGTGTGTTGACATAACCAAAATGTTGCAAGCAAAAAAAATTTTACCAAAAAAAAAAGTTTACTATCCTGCATTTGCGATTATCTACATCTCCCAAGTACTGTTTTCAAAAATAAAAATTTAAAACATACTATTTTTAAAATACTTATATAATATTTTGGAAGAAAGTCAGTGATTAACCCTTTAATGTTCCACAAGAGGAAACATCACTTTGAAATAAAGATGCAGTCTTTTTAAAATACTGTGTCCATATTTTGTGAGCAAGTATTCACAAATCACATCTGATAAAGGATTTGTATGCAAAAATATACAAAGAAATCTTACAACAACTTAATAAGGCTAATAATCCAATTAAAAGTGGACGAAAGAACAGACATTTTACCAAATATTTAAATGATCAACTATTAGTATTCAACATTATTAGCCACTTAGGGAAATGCAAAGTAAAACCTCAACGGGAAAGCTCTTCACCCCTATCAAAATGGCTAAAATTAATAAGCAAAAAAAAAAAAAATGCCAGGAAATAGAGAAATCAGGACCTTCATATCCATTACTTAAGAAAATATAAAACAATGCACCACTTTGGAATACAGTTTTTCAGGTTCTTAAAAAGTTACACACGGGGCTGGGGATGTGGCTCAAGTGGTAGCCCGCACGCCTGGCATGCGTGCGGCCACGGGTTCGATCCTCAGCTCCACATACAAACAAAGATGTTGTGCCCGCCGAAAACTAAAATAAATAATTCTCTCTCTCTCTCTCTCTCTCTCTCTCTCTCTCTCTCTCTCTCTCTTTAAAAAAAAAACAAACTTACACATAAAACTAACATATGACCCAACAACATCACTCCTAGATACATACTCAAGAGAAATGAAAATATGTTCAAATTATGTATACTTAAATATTTATAACAACATTGTTTGTAATAATCAAAAAGTGAAAACAATCCAAAAGTCCAAAAACTCCTGAATAGATAAACTAAATGTGCTGTATCCATACGTGGACTTATTTGATAAAAGGAACAAAGTACTTATAAAAGATACAACATAGAGGAAACTCAAGATACTAAGTGGAAGAAGTCATTTTGCAATAACACATAACATGATTCTATTTATTTGAAATGTCTAGAAAAAGTAAATCCATACAGTTAGTTGATTGGTGATCACCTAGGGCTGAGGGCAGAAATAAGGAATGACTGCAAAGAGTACAAGAGATAGTTTTGCAGTGATAGACATGTTCTAAAATTAGATTATAGAAAATTAAGGCCAGCCTGGGCAACTTAGCAAGACCCTATCTCCAAGTAATAAAAAGGGCTAGGGATGAAGCTCAATAATAGACAATTCCTGGATTCAATCCCCAGTACTTAAATAAATAAATGGGTTGTGGTAATGGTTGTGAAACTCTGTAAATTTACCAAAAACGGAAACAAGTGAATGTTGTGATATGTAAAATTACTTCAAATAACAATTTTTTAAAAAAGATGTCTGTGTTCCCTTAAGTAATAGTATCTTTTTGGTTTGGTTTCAAAAATCCTTTACAATTAAAAATGTAAAAAGGCAAATAGAAAATTGGCTGTAATTTGCATTGTACAATGTAATGAAATGTACTTTTTTGCAACTGGTTGTATAGCCAAACACATTTAACCTCCAAGGTCCACATTCTACCTATTCCTATTCATTCAAAACTGTTTCTTCACTTAATCCACTATAAGAATAGGAAATGAGGTAGAAAAGGATAAACATGTTTGAAAGCAAGAAGGAACTGGGTATCTGTGGTGATGGGCAAAGTTGTGACTTATGCAGTCAAGGGGGAGAAATAAAGAATGTCCACGTGCTTCTGCCTTTTTCAAAGCTTTATTCACTCAAATCACTCAATACAATTCCACTCTATAGGTTCTTAATTAAGAAAATGACAATCCTTGATGTCAGGCACTGCAATAGACATAATTAATTCAAAGTAAACAATTCTAAGTTAATTCTAAGTACTGGTAACACACTTAATCATGACAGACTCATTACACACATTCCCTCTGCATGCTAAGCTCAAGTGCCAAATCTAGAGTCTAAAGTCTTAGGCATTAAGTCCAGCAGATGCACACTCACTCAGACCACAGTGATCAGATCAGGAACCTATGAAGGCTTCTCCTCAGGTAGAGCTTAATAATGTTGAGGAGAGGGTCCTAAGGGGAAGTTGCAGTTCTCACCAGGGTCAAGATGTGGCTGTAGAGTTTGAGAGCAATGAGAATGATGCAGAGGATCAGACAGATGATCAGACTTGTGTCAAGTACTCAAAGAAGAGTTGGGGTGTCAGTCCAGGTCCTCATCAGGCTCTCTGGCATGTGGGCTTCAGTGTTGGCTGGCTGGATATTCATTTGCTCCATCATTTGTGTTAAATTTGGGGGCTTCTGCTCACCCTTTCAATCCCTACCAGCCATTACCAGATTTTTCAGTGATGTCTTTCATTCTAGGGTCAGGACATCTTGTCTGGTGGTTTCTGCCCTGATCTCTCACCTCTGACTTTATCAGGGCAAAGGCAAATGACAGTTACTTCACTCTGAGTTTTATCAGGGTTGTGGAGATGACAATATTGGAGGGCTCCATAGGCTTGCCTGGTGGGGATTGCAGTTTTATTTTAAGATGGAGTTACTTAGGCTAAAGCCCTTCTTAGTGTAAGGCCATCATTACGGTATCTCCCAATAGGGTCAAGCTCTCCAACAAAGAGTGGAAAAAAGGGCACAGATTAGAGAATCCAAAGTAAGGACACTGACATAATCTTTCCAGTGTTATTCTCATTTCCCTTACTCTCAGATCCCCAGGAGTCTGGTTTCCTCCAAGCATGCAGATGTGTGCCTCAAGGGGAGAACTGCCTTTGGGCTAGATAATAATATAATTCAGAATTTTTAACATAATTGTATGTATTTTAAAAGGATTTTTTTGACTTCTATGATTTTACCATCTGGTGCCTAGAAGATTGATTAATGCAGACACATTGAAATTGAATATCCCATATGAAGTAGTCTATCTGCCCTGCATTTCCTCACCACAGCTCCCCATCCCAGGAAGCACACCAGAGGCTGCTGCTCCTTTGAAGGAATCAGTAACTCAGTGCCTCCTTTCTAGAATGCCTTCATTTAAATAGTTGTTATTTGAATGATGCTGATATTCTTTTGACTTGTGAATAAAGCCAAGTTTGTTCCCAGCTAGCTAGAAAGCAAATGAATGGTTTCTAGGATAGATTGGTTTTTGTGGGAAGATGTGGGAGATGGCCTGAAGCAAAATAAACTGCCCGTGAGTGATTGACCTGTGGTGAGAGGAGAGGGAATGGCAGAAGAGGTTGGTTATACAGAATGTTGTGTCAAGTACTCAAAGGGTAGGGAAGAGCAAAGAGGGTGATGAATGAAAGAGGAACAGGCAAAGATGAGCCCATACAGGCAGCCCTGCCTTGTGGCTACAGCCTGAGGAATGAATGTGGGTGCCCTTCATTCTATCATAGCTCCCCTGCCCATGGCACATCATTACTGTCAAGACAGCTGCACTGCTCTGAGGCCCAGGAATCAAAGGGTGTGAATTGGGTTGAGACAGGAAGCTGTTCATCCTTTGGGTGGTGATCATGTATAAGGTCAGGTGGTGAGTCAGCAGTCCTGGGCAGAAGAAGGTGAAATCACAGTCAGGACCCCACCAAAGCCTTGGATCTGATGATCAGATCAGGTAATTATGACTAACATTAACAGTTGTACTGTACTAGATGGCTATATATAAAAGTCCCAAATCCTGGTGCCTTAAAACTGTGTAAATTCTGCTGGGCATGGCAGTGCATACCTGTAATCCCAGCAGCTCAGAAGGCTGAGGCAGGAGGATTTGTGAGCTCAAAGCCAGCCAGAGCAAAAGCGAGGCACTAAGCAGCTCATGAGACCCTGTCTCTCAATAAAATACAAAATAGAGCTGGGGATGTGGCTCAGTGGTTGAGTGTCCCTGAGTTCAATCCCTAGTGCCCCACTCCCCCCACCCAAAAAAAAAAAAAAAAAAAAACTATGCAAGTTGTTTTCTATCTCACACTCCATGTCCCTTGAGGGTCAGTAGGGGCTCTGCACATCACTGTGAGCCCATGTTAAAGGACAATCAATAGCAACACACAGCTCCTCAGTGGAGAAGACAGTGCAGGTGACAGCTTACATGGAGTCTCTACACTTCGTCCCCAATATCTCTTTCATGCTTGTATTTCCATGGTCAGATCAAATCACATGACCAGGGAAACAGACTCAATCCCAGCGTGTACCCTAAAACAGAAGGAAGGAAATATGTGGATCACAACATTAGTGACTACCAAACATATCAAACATCAAAGTCAGGGTAATTTTTTAAAACTTTACTTTGAAATAATTATAGATTCATAGGATGTTTTAAAAACTGAATAGAGAGATCCTTTATGTCCTTCACTCAGTTTTCTCCAGTGATTACATCTTACGTAACCAGTAGTATAGTATCAAAACCAGGAAACTGATATTAGTACAACATGTGCATATAGCTCCCAGCCATTTTTAGCACATGTGTAGGTTTCTATAACTACCTCAAGAATCAAGATACAGAACTATTCCATCACCACAAAGATCTCCCTCATTCTGTCCTTTTACACATAGTCACACCCACTCCTTCCCTAGCCCCATCTCTCTAAACCCTGGCAACCACTAATCTGTTCTCCATCTTTATAATTTTATCATTCTGAGAATGTTATATAAATGGAATCATACAGTATGTGACCTTTCAAGGTCGACTTTTTATTCAACCCATATTATCCTTGCAAACAAAGGGGTCATGTTTGTACTGTCTGCTCTATTGACTGACAGGATGGAAGTCCTGGCTCCAAGCTGGTCTTCTCTGATACCACCCAGCAATGGGGTCAGGGCCCTGAAATATACTTGGTGAAGGTGGAGGTGAAGGTCAGAGTCCAGGTTTTCTATTTAGCCATTGCTGACTGGGGTAGGGGTGAGGCAGTGTGTTTTTTGTTTTGTTTTGTGTGTGTGTGTGTGTGTGTGTGTGTTTGTGTGTGGGGGTGTGTGTGTGTATGTGTGTTTCCTGCAGTGTTTGGCTGGAATAGAGCAAGTTATTGTCCAAAAGTTTTGTCTAGTGACATTACCCTTCTCTTGGTCTTTTGCCTAGAGAAACCAAGGCACTTTTTTATTTGGATTTTTTTTAAATCTTATCCTATGATAGTCTGGGGTTGCCTACTTCTCTAGCATTTAGTCCAGGATGTATGAAGCTAGAAAAAAAAACAACAACCCAGGAAAACTCTTTGCCTTGTCATTCCTCAGGTCCCAAGATTCTTAATCAATTATCTTCCTCTCTCCATGCACCTAAATCTCCTTCTGTTTGTTTATATACAGTGCACAGGGCTTTGACCTGTCCTCAGAGGACATGTATTCCGCCCTCTATTTTAACCTTGGTCTGCAATAAAAGTCGAGAATAAATTTTTAAAACCTACATTAGAGCAGATAGCAAATTATTCCTATAAAAATGTCCCTCCTGGTTTCTTGTGTTACATTTGGCTTTCTTGAGTTAGAAAGAAAAAGAAAGATTTACTGCTGGTCAACTAGGAGTTCCACATGTACACTTTGGACATCCATATAGGTTGTAATGTTTATTATAGTGAGAAAAATGCTAGCAACTGCTAGCTAGATCACAGACACTGTTGGAGTCTGCAGTCAGCAAGTATGGAGGAATGGGAAAGTGGAGACAACCAGTGATAAGAAAAAAACCTGAAGCACAGCAGGCCAATAGATCAGACTTGCATTGATACAGGCAGAAAACACTGTCTGGAAACATAGTCAATGAGAGTAAAGAAGGTAGTGGACAAATAGAAACCCAAGAAACTGATATTTTGGAAAGTCAGACAAGCATCAATATGAATTATCTTTATTTTAAGGAAAACAAGAGTCAAGATAGAAGGAAAACCTGTCTGGTATAAAAAGCATCAAGGAAAAGGGAAGCAAGTCTTAAGAAGCCATAGATTTGGTTTGGGGTTTTTTGTGTGGGGGTGGATTTTTTGTTTTGTTTTGTTTTGTTTTTGTGCTGAGGGTTAACCAACTCAAATAGGGTTGCACAATTTAACCAGAGGGGACCAAAGCCACATAATGTCACTAGCACATTAATCTATCCTTGCCAAATGGACATTGTGAGGAAGATGATTGGGATAGCAACACAAAAAAATTCCTGAAGTGAGAGTGACCAGACTTGATCTGGATCCCAATTCATTCAACTATTTTAATAAGTGAAAAACCTACTTTGCTCACAATGCCCTTCAACTTTCCACAGCTAGGTACATTGTGCTCCTCAAAGCGTAACCTACTCCACAGACAAAGCATGTGAAACTTGAACTGGCTGAGATTGTTTTCAGAGTTGGAAAAGTCGGAGATCCAGTGACAGGAAAACTGGGTGCAGAAACGACTCACCTGGAGAGTCTGTTCAGTTTGTAAACCACTCATCTAACCAAAAATCTGGAAGAACTCAGTATCTCATCAACACAGTGGAGGAGGAGCAGAAAATGGAGCCAAAGGGAAAGATTTACACATTTGCTTTATGGAAAAGGAAAATTTTCTAAGTCTCATCATAAACTATGTCCAATTTCTCTGTGATATTTATGAAATAGCTAAAAGTAAATGGAGTAAAGGGTTTATTATAATTTTTCATGAAGGTTTGTGGTTCTATTTTTCACATTTTCTTTTCAATAACATACTTTCATATTGCACTTAGTATGCCTAACAATATTGCACTTAATATGCCTAGCTGCATTATTTTGTTTCAGAAGGTTTATTTTTTCAGAAGGTTTGTTTTTTTCCTCATTCAAAAGAATGTTGAATTTATCTGAGAATTTTATTTTGGGAGAAGAAAACCTCTTATATAAACATGTAAGTCCACATTAAATGAGTATTTTTGATGGTCTACATTCAAAATAAATTTAAAATTTTTTCTCTGACTTCACCAATTCCAAAAGGAAATTATCAACATGTTTGTGGTCAGAATTTTTTAGATTAAGCTGTATTAATAAGAATATTGAATGTAGAAATAAAATTTTTAAGTTAAAAAAAAAGAAAAAAGCAAATCAAATAGCATGAACTTCAAATTAGGAGAAATGGAAGAGGTGATGGGTACTTGATTTAAAATAGGTACTGTAGCCTGCATGGTGGCATACAACCGTAGCTGATCAGCTATTCTAGACTGAAGCAGGAAAATGACTTGGGGCCAGGATTCAGCCTGGGCAAGGTAGTGAGCCCCTGTTACAAAAGAAGGGGGGGGGCGGGGAGAGAGAGAGAGAGAGAGAGAGAGAACATAGGGCTAAGGCTGTACAGCTCAGTGGTATAGTAAGTGCTTAGCATGCACAAAGCCCTGAGTTAAATCCCAGCATGGGGGAAGAGGGAGAGAGAGACAGACAGACAGAACTATGGCAAGAAGGCTGGGAAGCCTGGAAAGCTTGACCAACAAATGTGCACAGAGAGTTGTTTCATGAACTAGGTGTTTTAGGAAGACCAAGATAGCAGGGCTGTGTAGAATGGGTTGTATATTGAAAGAGAGTTCTCAGAGGTGGTGGAAACTATCTCAAGGGCCCCTTTGGCAGGTAGTGTGGCATATGTCAAGGTATTATTATTAAGTTGTATAACTCTTGTTACTACATCCTTTGGGCCTAAATATACAAAAAAGCAGTATCTCACTCTTTTGCTAGAAATATGTGGTTCATTATTCAGGTAGGCAATTTGATTGCCCTGCAGGACTGGGAAAATATGACTTGGTGAAAGAAGAGGCTGTATTTTATAATCCTCTGAAAAGTTTTTCTAACTGGAAAGACCTGTAGAAAATTTTCCCATCTTGTGTTACTTGACATGTTTTTTTGTTTGTTTGTTTGTTTTGTTTTGTTTTTTAACTTCTTCTTCATGGAGTTATCCTAAATTCCATCTAATAATATGATGAATTTGTAGTTACAATTTTTGTTGTTACTCTGCAGTCTTTTCAGCCCCTCTCCACATTTCATATGCTATTTGTTTCTACTTTACTTGTTTTCCTCCATTTCTCTTAACCCCAAAGATCCATTCTACGGCAACTTTGCCTTCAACGAGCACTTCAGTTAGATTGATCTTTTCTTTTTTTTCAGAATTCCTACAATTTCATCATCTGTTGAACTTTATTTTTTCTGACATTAATTAAACGTCTCATCATACTGCTGCTATAATATTTTACATTTTAAAGGTCTAACCTCCTAGATAGTGTGCACTATGTTTGTGTATTTTAATTATAAAAATAACATGGGCATTTGATTGAAAAGTCAGAGGGGCAGGAAGATATAAAATGAAAATTTAAACTCTCCCTCAATGCCATCCTCCAAAGTAACAACTTTTTAAACATTTGTGTTACTGTGTATCTCTCCTGTAAACCATCCCTAGCTCTAAACAATACACTTAGAGTTCCAGTTTTTTATTTATAAACCTTAGATAGTGTGTCAATTTTTTTGCTGCCATACAAAACAATCCCCAAAACAAGGTTTACAACATTTACTTCAAGCTTATGAGTCATTGGGTGCAGCTCTGCTGGACTTGGTCCAGTGTGGGTCTGTGTATCTTCTCATTTGGGGACTGGGATGAAGGAGTGGCCATTGTTTGGGGCACATTGTTTCCATGGCAGAGGGTCATAGCTCAAGAGGAGCAAATGTGATACTTCAGAAGGCCTCTGTTCAGAACTGGCCACTGTTACTTCCAACTGTTACTTCTACCTGTATTCTATTATTCAGACTAACACAAGGTCCAATCTTGAGTCAATGAATAGGAGCACTATATGTGCTCTACCAGGATGAAAGGCAAAAATCACACGATAAACAGTGTGGGTATATAATGTATTACAGAAGGGGAGCACAGAATTGGGGACAATTGGAGCAATGATTCACTTCGCCATATACAAATGTCTGTTGAGTCTCACTTTTCAAAGATAAGAAATTGATCTCCTTAATACCACTCCTGTTTCCCTCTTCTCAAAGTTTCTCAATTGTATTACACATAGTTCTTCTACTTTATGGCTTTAGATAATATAGATAAAATGTTTTCTCAATAATCAGCTTTAGATAAAATCTCTTGAGTTTTTATTATTAAAATAAGGATATGCATATGTAACCCTGAGATTTTTATCTCTTTCCACCTCAAAGCATATCATGAACATTTATAACATTCCCACTGCGTTTTAACACTAAATTCAAGTCTTTTATGCCTTGAATACAAGTCGATTTAAGAAACTAAAATCCAATGAAGATCACTTATGATACTACCCTTGTGCACATATTATTTTTCACAAATCCAAGAAATGTAGTTGGAATGGACTTGTAGAAAAAGAAAATTGAAATCATCTGCTAAATATGTGTAAATGAATATTTTAAAAACTGAGATCAAATGGTTTATCATTCATGACACTCTACATGGTGTTCAGAATCATGCTACACTTAATTTGTTTTATATGGGACTGTGCTCTTTGCTATAAAGCTTTTTGTTTTTCATGGAGTTTCTCCTTGTTGACAGGATTGTCACACTACCTCTAAGTTCATAACAGCTTCTTAAATCGTACTTATTTGTTGAAGCGAATCCAGTTTCCAGTTTCTTATCTCCAAGCCTTTTGATTACTTGTTTAATTTGAACCAATTGCCTTGATATCTACTGCCCAGCCAATTAGCCTGGGGGTTCTTTTTATCGCTGTTCTGAGTTGTGACCATTATTTCCTGGATTATTTATCTTCATTTTTTTAAATTTCCATTTTCATCTTAACTCAACTGTGTTTTTTTTTTTTTTTCCAAAAAGGAATTAAATGTTGAGCCTTTTCAGTCTGACTTGCAGACTGATAAATTGGCTGGGCATAGAATTCTATGTCCCAGGCCACTTTCTCTTTCCACTTTGAAGGCATCGTTCCACCAGGCATCGTTCCATCGTATTCCTGCCTAAAGCTGGAAAGTCCAAAAGCCAATATGATTCTCATCCCTGTGCAAATGAGTTGTTTTTCTCTCATAAAGCTTTTAAAAGTTTTCTCTTTGACATAGTGTACTGAAATTTCATAAGAATATAAAAGTTCACAATGAGTTTTTTTAAAAAAAGCAGTTGTTAACCAATCGGTATTTTAAAATATTATGTTACATGGTCTATAGTGTTGAAGACATGGGGGAATGTACAAAAGGAACACAATAATATTTCAGAGAGTTTCAATCCAAGGGCATTTATAATCTAGCTAAAGAATAAACAATTAGGTAGCCCTTATGAAATGAATTCTTAATTAGCCAAAGTGAGTTCAGACATTTATTTTGTGTCTGATGATATAATGTATAGTATATTCTCTCTCTCTCTTCTCTTCTCTTTTCTTTCTTTCTTTCTTTCTTTCTTTCTCTCTTTCTTTTTTTTGTTTTGGTACTGGGGATTGAACTCAGGGGCACTTGACCACTAAGCCATATCCCCAGCCCAATTTGTACCTTCTGCTAAAAAATGCTGAAACTTTGTGGAAGGAAACAGAGGCAATCATTTCTTTGCTCTGTTTTCTCTCTTTGTGAAAACCTAAAGTTATTTTTCTACTAATCCTCCATTGCTGTCATTTAAAATAATTTCAAACAAATGTTTTAAATTATATTACAATAGACCATTCAATTAGTAAATGACTACAGAAATTTAAATTATTTTTGTTTCCTTTTTTTTAAAAAAAAAAAATTGATACTGGGGATTGTACCCAAGGGTGCTTTACCACTAAGTTACATACCAAGTGCTTTTTATTTTTTACTTTGAAACAGGGTCACTCTAAGATGCTGAAGTTCTCACTAAATTGCTGGCCTCAAACTTGCAATCCTCCTGCCTCAGCCTCCTGTGTTGCCTGGATTTCAGGTATGGTCACCATGACAGCTCATATTCTCTCTCCTCTCTCTCTCTCTCTCTCTCTCTCTCTCTCTCTTTCTTTCTCTCTTTCTTTCTTCTTCATTTTTTTTTTTTTTGGTACTGGGGATTGAGCTCAGGGGCACTTGACCACTGAGCCACATCCCCAGCCCAATTTTGTATCTTATTTAGAAACAGGGTCTCACTGAGTTGCTTAGTGCCTCACTTTTGCTGAGGCTGGCTTTGAACTCATGATCCTCCTGTCTCAGCCTCCTGAGCCACTGGAATTACAGGAGTATGCCACCACACCTGGCTTCATTTTCTCTTTTTGATTTGTTCTGTAACTTGATCACATCTTCAGTAAGCTTCTTGGTGACTTGGTTTGTCTTCTTAAGTATTACTGTATTTTCCTTTAGGATCATAGAAATCCCATACCAAACCATGGCCATTTTTTATTTTTCCTTGTGGCCACATGCCTAGAAGCGGTCTAAGACCAGATTGCTCCTATAGCAGTGAATGAGAACATGATCTTTCAAAGTAGATGGAAATAAATGAGATATGGTGAGAAATATAGACCCCAGAGAGTCCTCCCCCAACCCACACAAGAAAGAATAAAATGAGAATACCACCTCTGAATGTTTTTATGACCTCCTTGTTGCTAGTGAGAGAAAACAATCAAGGAATAGTCTAGAGAAACTGATCATTTTAAACAAGGAAAAGGAGTGTACTTCTTTTATGCTAAAGATCCTTTAAAATTATGTTTCTCAATCCTTAATGTGATTCAGAGTTCTCGGGAGATACTTGTTAAACATACAACTCTTGGGGCCTCACCCTTGTAGCATCCTGGAGCAGGTAGAGCTGGCTTTATCCCCTCCCAGTCTCAGAGCTCTTTCAGGAAAGTCTTTGAGCTTTATATATATATATGTTAAAAAACCCTAAGACTCTATTGCAAAACAACAGCTCGATGCAATTGCCAAACCATTGCTACCTACCCAACCCTTGAAAGGTGTTGCCATGTTCAGAAGGCCTTTCAGTGTTTATATTTCTTTAGATGTCTGTCTGTAACTTAGATAACTAAATTGCTGACTATTAGAAGAGATTGGACACAATAATTTTCACTTTGGGATTTTTCTCAATGTATTTTCTCAGACAAATGACTGGAAGACAAATCATATAGCTGAGAAAATTGAATTCTTACTGATGGGCACGCGCACGTGCGTGTGTGAGTGTGTGTATGTGTGTGTGTGTATACATATATATGCATACATACACACACATACTATAGCACACACATGATCACACTCTTACATATATAACCATGTACACAAGACTTTTCACTATACAGATGAGAGTCCATAATCAAAAGGCAATGTCAGAGCTTCCTTCTGATACACAGCTAGTCAGAAAAGCTTCTAGCCATGAGAGAATGAAATAATTTGAAAGACAACACAAAAATGAGATAAAAATACTAGGATTTTCAGAACTGTATGGACACTAAATCCTGTTCCTTTCTCTGGTTCTTTTTTTTTTTTAACATTTTTTGTAGTTGTACATGGACAGCATCCTTTATTTTATTTGTTTATTTTTTTAGTGCTGTTAAGGATTGAACCCAATCCCTCACACATGCTAGGCAAGTGCTCTGTCACTGAGCTACAGCCCCAGCCGGTCTCTGGTGTCTTAATAGCCTTCCTGACATCCCCACTAAGTGGTCATCAGCCCAGGTTTGAACTTAACGGATGGGAAAATTTTTAGTGACTCTACGGGTCACTATTCTAATTTTGGTATTGTTGCCTAGGAATTTCATCCTTACATCGACAGGGAATCTAGAACCTTTACCTTCACCTTACTGTCTAGATTTTGCCTAATTTTATCATATATAGTTATGCCACTTATTTTTCTGTTTTGGCAATTTTTCTCTATCCTTTCATTTTCAATTCTCTGTGCCTTCATTCAGGTATGTCTCCTACAAATAACATAGAGTTAGAATTTATAAAACAACCTCTCAGGGGGCTGGGGAGGTGGCTCAAGCGGTAGGGCGCTCGCCTGGCATGCATGCGGCCCGGGTTCTATCCTCAGCACCACATATAAACAAAGATGTTGTGTCCGCCAATAACTAAAAAATAAATATTAAAAAATTCTCTCTCTCTCTCTCTCACTCTCTCTTTAAAAAAATCAATCTCTGCAATAAATTTTTCTTTGAAACTGTGCTTATTCTATTGAGAATTATATATGAAATTATTTCTACTACTCATTGTAGGGATTCTATTTGTCTATTTTTCTGTTGTTGCTTCTTTTATCCTTTCTTTTTTTATTCAATTCTACTTTCCCCCATCACTTTATTTTTGCCCAGGTGTTAGTTTGGAGATTATCTACTTTATTTCTAATTCTTCTAGAAACTTTAACAATAATTAATTTACTGATAATTTTATTTGCTAACTATTTTCTTCTTACATTTCAGATCTTGCCTTGGAGATCATTTCCTAATGTTCCTAATGTTTGTTGCATGAAACACAACCCTTACTGTTGGCATTAGAGAGGGCCTATTGGTATTAAACCATTTCTATTTGTCAGAACATATCTTTATTTCATAACATAATTTTATTCTTGAAAGTTTCAATGAGAATACAGTCCTAGATTTATGGTCAGTGTATTGAAGATACCACTCCAAAATTTTCTTGGCTTCCATTATCACTGTTGAGAAATCAGCTTTCAAAAAAATTTTTATTTATAATCAGTAATTTATATTTTTGTTTCTGGATACTCTTTGTCATTTTTTAAATAACTAGAAATTCACCAGAAGCTCAACATAGTATGGAGAGGTCTTTCAGACCCTTCTCCAGTTTCCCCCATTGGTTGTATCTTACAGAACTATAATAAAATAGCAACATGAGGAATTTGATGTTGAGACAACATGTATACATAGTCCTATGCCACTTTATTACATGTGTAGATCCTGCAAGCTCATCTAGTTTCAAGATACAGGACTATTCCATCACCCACCAAAAAGATCTTCACAATGGCCCTTATAGTCACACCCAAACCGCCTGTCATCCCTAATCCCTAGAACTACTAATCTGTTTTCCATCTCTATAATTTTATATTTTTAAAAACATCATATAAATGGAATTATATTGTATGCTATGAACTGAATTATATCCCCCCAAATTCACATGTTGAAGCCCTAACCCCCAATTTGACTGCATTTGGAACTAAGGCCCTTATGTGATAATTACAGTTAAATGAGGAGATACCAGGGGACTCCTGATCCCTTCTTCTCTCTCTCTCTTTCTCTCTGCCATGAAGACACAGCAAGAAGGTTGCTGTCAGCAAGCCAGAAGATAGTGGTTACCAGAAACCACCAGTTAGCTCTTGATCTAAGACTAAGAGATCAATTTTCTTCACAACTTCGAAAAAATATATTTCTGTTATTTAAGCCAGTCTATGGTATCTAGTTATGGCTGCCCAAGTGGACTTATGTATGTTATGTAAACTTTTGAGACTGTTTTTTTTTTCCACTCAGGATAATATTTTTAAAGTTCACTCAAGTTGGTGGATGTGTTAATGGTTAGTTCCTCTTTATTGTTGACTAATATTCTAGCTGGCTGCTTTCAAGAGCTTCAATTTGTCTTTGGTGTTCTATAGATTAGTTACAAGGTGTCTAGTTGAAATTCTTCTTTTATTTTTCTTTTAAATTTCTTCTTGAGACTTTCTCTCCTCCCCAAATTTGAGAAATGATGTCATTAATCAATTCTGGAAAATAGTCATTATTTCCTCTGGTATGGCATCTCTCCCATTCTCTCTTTTCTTTCCTTCTAGAACTCTGATTAGATATCCTCACTTTATCCTCCATGACTCTTGTATATTCTCTCTCTCTCTCTCTCTCTCTCTCTCTCTCTCTCTATATATATATATATATATATATATATATATATATATAAAATTTTAGATTTATATTCCAGATCACTTACATTTTCTAGTAGTTTAATCCATCCATTGAGTTTTTATATCATAAACATTTCATGATAATATAATGCACATTATATTATCTCTTTAAAAGTACACAAATTTCATGTTTTTAGTATATTCACAGAGTTGTGCATCCATACTACTCTGATCCAGAATATTGTCATCATCCCAGAAAGAAACTTGCTATCCATTAGCAGTCACTCTCCCGTCCTCTCTTTTCCAATACCTGGAAACTACTAATGTATGTTGTTTCTGAAGTTTATGTATTCTGGACATATCCATGGAATTCATATCCATGGAATCCTACAATATGTACCCTTTTGTGTCTTATTTTTTTCATTCAGCATAATGTCTTCAAATTTCATTCATATCATATCGGTATTTCATTCCTGTCATTGCAAAATACTATACCATTGTAGCAGACCTTATCCCATATCACCATTTATTTGTTAACCACTCATCAGTTGATAGGCAGTTTTGGCTGTTACGAACTATGCTATTATGAACATTCATGTACAAGTTTTTGTGTGAACATATGTTTTAAATTCTTTTGGTTACAGGAGTAGCCTTGTTGGGTAATACAGTACCTCTATGCTTAATCATTTGAGGAATTGCCAAATTGTTTTCCAAAGTGGCTGCATGATTTAACATGCCCCCTAGCAGTATGTGATGGTTCTAACTTTCCTATGTGCTTGCCAGTACTTATTATTTCATTTATTTGTATCATAGCAATCCTAGAGGGTGTGATGTGGTAGTATTTCATCATAGTTTTGATTAGCAATTTTCTAATGACTAATGATGTTGAGGATCTTTTGATGTTCTGGTCAGCCATTTGTACACTTCTTTGGAGAACTCTCTAGTCAAATACATGGATCATTTAAAAATTGGATTCTCTACTACTGAATTTTAAGAGATTTTTATACAGTCTAGATACAAGCCCCTTATCAAGTACAGGTTTTATGAATGTTTTCTCCCCAGTCTTTGATTGTCTTTCACTTTTTCCTGTTTTGTCCATTGAAAGACAGAGGTTTTTAGTTTTGATGAAATCCAGTCATTATTCCCTATTCTATTGTTCCTTCTTCTTTTCATAATATTTGTCCAAGAAACCTTTGCTAAATCCAAAGTCATAAAGATGTGTTCATGTTTTCTTCTTGTAAGTACTGCACGTTGATTGAGCCACTGAAGCTACTGTATGTTTTAGTCTAAGAGTTTTATTGTTTTAACTCTTACATTTAGATCTTAGGTCCATTCAGAGTTTTTTTTTTAATTTTTTAATTGATTTAAAAAGTAAATAAATGACAGTGGAATGCATTACAATTCTTATTACACATATTCAGCACAATTTTTCAAATCTCTGGTTGTACATAAAGTATGTTGACACCAATTCGTATCTTCATACATGTACTTTGGATAATGATGTCCATCACATTCCACCATCCTTGCTAACCCCCTGCCCCTTCCCTTCCCCTCCCACCCCTCTGCCCTATCTAGAGTTCGTCTATTCCTCCCATGCTCCCCCTCCCTACCCCACTATGAATCAGCCTCCTTATAGAGTTAATTTTTAAAAAATATTTTTGGTTGTAGATGGAAACAATACTTTTATTTTCATGTGGTGCTGAGGATCAAACCCAGTGCTAAGCAAGCCCTCTACCACAGAGCTGTAACCCCAGCCCAATTTAGAGTTAATCTTTGCATGTGATATAAGAGTCCAACTTCATTCTCTTGCATGTATACATCCACTTGTCCCAGAACTATTTGTTGAAAAGATTATTCTTTCTTGCGTTAAATTGTATTTGTGTGTGTGTTCCCCCCACACTGGTCTAAGGGTGTAGCTTAGTGGTAGAGTGCATGTTTAGCATTTTGAGACAGAATCTCTCTAAGTTGTTCAGGGCCTTGTTAAATTGCTAAAGCTGGCTTTGAACCTGCAGTGCTTCTACTTCAATCTCCAGAGCTGCTGGGATTACAGGTGTGTGCCACCACACCTGGCTTCTCTCTAGTCTTTATGATTTCCTGCCTGCCCCCTTTTAAGGTTTCGGTTGCTCTTCCTTTGTTCTATCTTTTCTTTTTTCTTTCCTTCCTTCCTTTCTCCCTTCCCCCTTTCCTCTTGTTATGGAGAAACTGACTTGTCGAAAAGCAGCAGCTTTATTTTATGCTGGCGAGCCCAGAGGAAAAACAAAACTCCAAATTCTGAGCACCTATCTACAGTTTCTCACAATGTTTACAGGCTATCTAGTGTTATAAATTTTCTAGTTTACCTGATATATGATTGTGTATGGGATTTCTAGTGGGAAGTGTGTTTACAGAAGCAGATTGTCCTATGGGGGAGAACAAGGCCTTCAATACATCTCTACCTTGGGCCAGGAGCCTCCACAGGTGTGTTTACATTTCAAAGTTATCTACAATCCAAAAGGTAGGGACCCATGGTCAATCAGGCTTCCTAAAGAGAATCTATGAGAAGGCAGGGGAAGTGACCCCTACGCCAGACATAGGTTTCTTACCATAACATTTTTATAATTTCATTTCTCAAGTAGGTCTGGTTTTGACACCACACTCTCTTTATGTATCTTTCTTCCTTCCTCTTTACTCCTTTCTTCCTTCCTTCCTTTTTCAGTGCTGGGAATCAACCCCAGGGCTTTGGGTGTGTTAGGCAAGCACTCTACTAATCAAACTACACCATGGTTCCTAAAAAAAAAAAAAATCACAATGTTACCAAAAGCTCAGTACTTGTCCCTGATGCCAATCTAATAACAAGGGCATTGTTTTGAGAAAAAGGAAAAAGAAGGTTTATTGCTTTGCTAGCAAAGAAGAAACAGGGGACTCCTGTCCCAAAGGTTGTGATTCTGCCCAGCAGCAGGAACAGGGGGCTTTTAAAGAGGTGATTCAAAGGCTACATCCCATGTATTCTCTGTTGGAGTTGTAATTCACTTGTTAATTTGGGGGATAGTCATTTCTGAAATCTTATGGTACCATCCCCAAAGTCTGGATTATTTTGTTCCTGTTTCCACATTCCCCTGGTCCACTTCATGCTTTCCTGTTCTGCCACAGCAACTTATTTTTTAAATGGGCATATTTCTTTCTTTTCCTCTCTCCCTGCTCCTCCCTAATCTCCCCTCTTTCCTAATCTCAGGGAAAACAGAATTTCCTTTCTTCCCCCATTTTAGGCAGATTCATCTGTCCTGAATACAGACCCACCTTAGGTACAAATCAATCCAGAGGAGGCCATTAGTTTATGACCTGGGGACAGAAATAGTCTCTCTTTTAAATATCTTACAGGACACCCCATTTGGCCAGGGGATATTATTCACTGGGCAGAGCAGTTCTTGATGTAACACGATCCCATCAAGCTAAATGCCTGTGGAGACTGACAGAATAAATAACTGCACCCAGAAAAGAAAAAGACAGAAACTAATGACAACCAGTTTTTGTAGGTGGCCTCAACGAAGGGATCTTCAAGGAAGCCTAAAGAAAAGGATGAAAAGGCCTCCTCCACTGCATATCAATATGCCTAGTATAAGGAAAAGACCCAAAAGAAGACTGGGTAAAATTGACAGTGGGGAACATCCTTAAAGTTGATGGCATTTTGATAATGATAATGGGGACAGGTCAGGCTCAAAAATACCCTGTGCTCCAACCCCTTGAATGCCACCTGGGAGAGAAAATATGAAGTCACAGTTTTTTATATGCCAGATTGCCTGATCCCTCTCCTGGGATGAAAAATTTACTGTGTAAATTAAATTCACAGATAATATTCATAAGAATTATTTCAGAATGTAAAATTTAAGAAAGGGTCCAAAACTAGAAGAGATAAAAGAAAGATATAGTTTTGGAAATACATTTTAGTATGGAAAATGAGAAGGAAAAGAAAATGTTTCTGGATTACAAAGTATTTTGTCTGGTAAAGCTATATTCCTGGGCTAAAGTCCAAGTTGAAAGAGGACAAAATTAAGGATGTAAACAAGTTGTGAATGTCTCAGAAGTTGTAGAAGGTTTGTGGAAGGTTAATCTCAAAAGTTGTGTTTGTGATTATATTACCTATAATTAGCAGCATCAGTCAAAATTATTTGAACTTTAATGTTATGAAACAAAGCCTAAAGCATTGATATGCTTTTATATATCAAGATAATTTTCTTGTATTTCTTTGTAACTGGTTACAAACTAATTATTTATGACTTTATGTGTATGCATCTGAAGTCTATATCTGTCTAAGCCTTGCCTAAGTGTTATGTAAACGTTTATAAAATGAAAGTTTATGTAAGTTTACTGGCAAGATAATCAATAAGTGCTCTCTTTTATATGTTGTATCTGATAGAAGGGCCACACTATCATTTGAAGACTTGAATTATATCCGTTTGCTTTGACTAAGTCAATTTCTGATCATCAACACTGTCTTCTAAATGTATAAGAGATTTACGGCTATCCTTTGATTTTCTGTTAACCCATGCAGACTTGTGACTATTATTACTATACATTCTGGATTCTAAATTTTACTTTAAAAGTTAAACTTAGTTAAATGTAAAGTTTAGGAGAGCACTTTGCCAAGTTGGCATTCTCCAAACTAAAATTATGTATAGCAAAAGTCTCAGATTTGTATAAAAATAACAAATTTGGTTGATATTTATTCATGTTGCTGCCAAAAGCTTGGTCCTTGTCTTCAATGCCAACCCAATAACAAGGACATTGGGGGCTGAAGTTGTGTCTCAGAAGTAGAGTGCTCACCTAGTATGTGTGAGGCACTGTGTTCGATCCTCAGCACAACATAAAAATAACATAAAGGTGTTGTGTCCACCTACAACTAAAAATAAATAAATAATTTTTTTTAAGATAGGACATTGTTTTGAGAAAAAAGCAAAAAGAAGGCTTATTGTTTTGCTAGCAAAGGAAAAACACAGGGGACTCCTATATCAAAGGCTGTGATTCTGCCCATCAGTAGGAGCAAGGGGCTTTTAAAGAGGTGATTCAAAGGCTACATTCCATATATTCTCTGTTGGAGTTGTAATTCACTTGTTAACACGGAGGATAGTCATTTTTGAGATTTTCTGGTACCATCCCCAAAGTCTGGATTATTTTGTTCCTGTGGTATATTCAAGGACAGATAACTCTGCCTAACTTTGGGAAGGAATGAAATCCTATTTCCCCTGAAATTAGGAAGGGGGAGAGATCAGGGAGGAGCAGGGAGAGAGGAAGAGAAAGAAACATATCATTCAAAAGATAAATTGCCGTGGCACAGCAGCAAGGGCTACATTTAAAGCATAAAGTGGACCATTGTTACAATGTCTCATTTGATATTTTATAGCTGGATAAAGTAACCTGTTGTCAATAAGTTATATATACAATTTTGTGTTACTCTTCACACTGGAATTGGAATTTAAATGCATTTTTGGAAGACAATAAGGAGATCCTGATCTGTTTAAAGGGTGACATTGAAAAACATGGAAGAATTCTGCCACTTTTTCCACAAAAAGTTAAAAGTTCTCTTAGCCTTTCTTTGATTCATGTTTCAGATGTAATGTTGTATTGTGTTGTTTGTGAAAAGCCCCACCTTGTCTGAGATAAGGCTCTGCCTGCCACCTTACTCCAACTTAGAATGGCTCCAAAATAAGCTAGACTTCAGCTCACTTAAAGTTGTATTCAAAAGATTGATTTGGGGGGGCTGGGGTTGTGACTCAGTGGTAGAGGGCTTGCCTAGCACGTGTGAGGCACTGGGTTCAATCCTCAGCACCACATAAAAATAAAATAAAGGTATTATGTTTACCTACAACTAAAAAAAAAGATTGATTTTTGTTGTAAAGATTACTGTGATCTTAAACAGGGGACATAATGTATAACTAAGTAAAGGTTCAAAGATTATAAAAGTCATTTTTCTTGGTTCATAGCTATTACATAAACTGAATATGTTTTTGCTCTGTTAATTTCTCTTTTTATTTTCCTTGTAAATTTTATAATTGTTGCCTGCTAATGTTGTTTCTTTTAAAAAAAGGAAAGGAAAGGAAAAAAGCAAAAAACAAACAAACAAAAAAATCCCAACCTGGGTTAATTTGAGATAATAAGCTATCATCTATAGGAGAGATAGTATATAATACTGATTTCTAATACTAATAGTGACCCAATTTAAATAAAAGGGGTAACTATAAAATTATAGATATTGAAGTTATATCCTGTTACTCCCTCTTTTAAGACAGTTGAAATTGTCTTGATGGGTGCTTAAAACCAAAAACTTGAAGACAAAAGTCAAAAAGTAAAAGGGCCAAGTAAAAAAACAGCCAACATTTTGGCCCTTGCCTTCTAAGGTCAACCAGGACCGAGAGAACAACAGGACCCTCTCTGAACCCTACAATTCTGGTAAGTCAGGGAGACTGAGAAGACCTTGGAGAACAGGAAGTCAGCCAGTGCAAATTCTGCAGAGGAGGGTCATTGAGGATGGAAATATCCCTGATGCTTCCAAGAGAAGCCACATATGGTCAGCAGGACCCTGACCTATCATGGCATCACTGATAGAGGAAATTTGAAAGAGCCAAGAGGCTTCACACTCGTCCCCAAGAGTGATACCTGAGGAATATCAACTTACTAGTAAGAGTAGATAGGAACAAGGTCAGTTTTAAACAACTTGGTCTTAAGCACCTGGCAGAGAGTATAGCCTAAGCAGAGTCCTTCGTGCACATTTAAAAGGAAAAACAATAGTTTTTTAAAATGTAACTTGAGATGTACAATTGTGTCAGCCCTATCAAAAGTAGGTAAAGCTGGAGGCTATAAAGGAAGGGTCCTGTATGGGAGTGCCTAATAATAATGATCACCAAGGACTCTAGAGTCACAAATTTGTCCTGAGTTAATTTGAGCATGATCTCATAGGCCTACAAATCTTCCTAACCGCCTACATAAACTTGAGCATTTTTTCACTGATAAGATTATGAGTTAACTGTCTTCATGGTTTTCAGAGAGTAACTGAAATACTGATTATTTTTGTGCTAATTGTTTACCAAAAAGTAATGCTTTGCTGTCTTGTATATTGTTGGCTTAGCATAATCCCTGCCCTATATATGCCTTGAACAGTCACTTGCCATCTGCCACTATGGACCTCTGAACTGCTCTAATGCTGAATGCCTTTAACTGTATGTGCCCCACCTCATAGAGAACAAGGACTTCCAGTTACTTCCCCCAACTCCACCCCCTTTCAGCAGGAAGCAGTTTGGAGATGTCGCCATCCATTTTTCCATAGAAATGGAATGCGGAAATTGACTGAGGAAATTTAACAGTGCTCTATGTTCTGCCATGGCAGCTTGTTTTTTTAAATGGACATGTTTTTTTCTCTTCCTCTCTCTCTGCTCCTCCCTGATCTCTCCCCCTCCCTAATTTCAGGGAAAATAGGATTTCACTTCTTCCCAAAGTTAGGCAGAGTTATCTGTTATCTGTCCTTGAGTACACCACAGGAACAAAATAATCTAGACCTTGGGGATGGTACCAGAAAAATCTCAGAAATGACTATCCTCCATATTAACAAGTGAATTACAACTCCAACAGAGAACACATGGGATGTAGCCTTTGAATCACCTCTTTAAAAGCCCCTTGCTCCTGCTGATGGGCAGAATCACAGCCTTTGGGATAGGAATCCCCTGTGTTTTTCCTTTGCTAGCAAAGCAATAAACCTTCTTTTTCCTTTTTCTAGAAACCGTGTCGAAACTATGTCCTCATTATTGAATTGGCATCGGGGACAAGGCCTGAGCTTTTGGCAAGGGTAGTCTATTAGATTCTTCATGTGGGCTTTTTATTAATTATGGGAATTTACTGATATAAGTTTCCTTACCCCTGCTTTTACTGCATCTTATAAGTTTTGGTATATTGTGTTTTCATTTTTATTCATCTCAGAGCACACTATTTTCTAATTTCCCTTATGATTTTTTTCTTTGATCCTTTGGTTACTTAAGAGTGAATTGAGCCTGGGGTGGTGGCACACACCTGTAATCCCAGTGAATTTGAGGCAGAAGGACTATAGGTTCAGAGCCAGCCTCAGCAAATTAGTGAGGCCCTAAGCAACTCAGTTAGACCCTGTCTCTAAATAAAATACAAAAAAGGGCTGGGGATATAGTTAAGTACCCCTGGGTTCAATCACCAGTACAAAAAAAAAGTGAATTATTTAATTTCCACATATTTGTGAATATCCTGAATTCTTTCTGTTACCAATTTCTAACTTCATTTCATTTTGGCCAAATAATATATCTTCGGTGATTTTTAACTTGATTTTAAATTTTATTTGGTTTTGTTTTATGCCTAAGCATATGGTTTGTCCTGGAGAATGTCCCATATTTACTTAATAAGAATGGAAAAAATGTGTAGAATTTTCTATATATGTCTGTTAGGT
Source organism: Marmota marmota marmota (assembly GCF_001458135.2). Classification (NCBI taxonomy): domain Eukaryota; kingdom Metazoa; phylum Chordata; class Mammalia; order Rodentia; family Sciuridae; genus Marmota; species Marmota marmota. The sequence continues at coordinate 30,338,303 of NW_025999990.1, forward strand.
CTTGTTGGTTTATAGGATTAAGTCATCCATTTCTTAAATGATCTTTTGCCTGGTTCTTGAAATATTTTAATATTTTTAATCTATAATTTTTTTGGTCCTTTAAAATTATGCTTGGTTATTTTTAATTAGCTTTTTCTCTCTAGTTATATTTTGCCTCTCGCTTCTAAATTTCTACATACAGATTAAACAAACTTAATTTAGATTTAGTATCTGATAACTTGAATAACTAAAGTCTGTTAGAATGAATTTGCTGTCTGCTCTCACCCATGCTACCTTGTTTTCTTGTATATTCTGTAATACTTGACATAGACTTTCTATGCTTTGGAACTTTGTGGAAATTCTTTGAGCTCTGACTTCAGGGCATATTCTTTCATAAAAGATTTGGCTTGCTCCTGTGGGTGCCGGAGGCTACTTTAAATTTTCAGACTGAAGTTTTTAAAACCTCATGAGTAGTTTGAATTCAGGCCAAAACCCATATGTGTAATTCTACTGAGGATTACATATTATAAGGGAAGATTTTTGGCCTCCACTCAATGTCGAAGTTAAGACAGGCAAGTTTCCTTGCTGTCTTTTTCTCCATGGTAATTGTATTTGTAGTCTATCATTACATTGACATGGTACCCCTTGGGTTTCCCAATTTTATGCAGGCATCTCCTTTTAGATTCTGCACTTTGAGCAGGCCTTGGATTTTAGCTCCTGTTTGTCATATGCTGAAGGACCATCCAATGAAAGCTCAAGGTCATCAGGGTTCAATAGATGACCTCAAAGTGAAAGCTAACCTCAGGGATTTTCTTCTTATCCAGATTTAAGATTTTATTTCATTTTTGTCTTGAGAGGCTTTCTTACTGCCTTGAGAGTACAAAGCACTTAAATGTGTTTATAACATTTATTTCAAAAACTTATTTAGCATTTTAATTGTATTCTAGTACAGAGTTACTTAAGGTAGTTCTGTACATGTTCATTAGGTCTAGTCAGTATACACTATTGTTTAAATCATCTTTTAAAAAATTGATCTTAAGGGATGGGATTGTGGCTGAGAGGTAGAGTACATGCCTAGCATGCGCGAGGCACTGGGTTCGATTCTCAGCACCACATAAAGCAAAATAAAAAGACATTGTATCCACCTATAACTAAATACATATATATATATATATATATATATATATAAATCAATCTTAAATGTATTACTACATTTTTAATTTCTAGAACTTATTTTTGGCTTTTAAAATTATGATTTGTTGCTTAATTATCTCTCTTTTTTATTATTAGTTGTTCAAAACATTACAAAGCTCTTGACATCATATTTCATACATTTGATTCAAGTGGATTATGAACTCCCATTTTTACCCCGTATACAGATTGCAGAATCACATCGGTTACACATCCACATCTACGTTTTTACATACTGCCATACTAGTGTATATTGTATTCTGCTGCCCTTCCTATCCTCTACTATCCCTCCTCCCCTCCCCTCCCCTCCCATCTTCTCTCTACCCCATCTACTGTAATTCATTTCTCTCTCTTATTTTTTTTCTTTTTTCCCCATAGGCAAAGTATTGTATAGTAGTAGCTTATAGTACGTATGATACCTGCATAGAACATACTGCCCCATACTATCAATTAGTCCTCAACAGCCCAGCAAATTCTAGAGAAAACAGCATATTAAAAATATGCCACTTTTGACTACCTTCTTAATGCATCTCAGAAAATGCTTCTTTACAAGGAGGTGCTTGAGGCATAACCATTCCCACTGCCCACCCTCAGTACCTCCTTTTTGTGTCCACCCAGCATCCTGGATACCAAGGTCTCAGGTCAGGAAGAAAGTGTTCCTATAGCAGAAAGAAGCAGGAAGAACCAAGGTGTCAGGACAATCAATAGGAACCCTGCCAAGCTGAAGGTCAGGAGCAGATGGATAGTTGGATTAAAGAAAGGAACGAAGTATGAAAGCCAGATCCAGAGGCCATGGTATTGGCCGTATAGAGTTAGAGTGCCACAGGTTGGCCCTCCACTGTCTACTCCACTCAAAGTAGTAGTTTCATGCCACCTCTAGTCTTTCTCAAAGATGTGCCACTTTATCTTTTACACTGGGGCACAAAACTGCTGCTTGAGGTGTTGTAGTGGAGCCAATGGCCCCTTACAGCAGACGCTGTCACTCTAAATAGGTGGCCAGACTGCTTTAGCTTTGCCCGTTGACTCATGCTGAGTTGACACCTAAAACACCCCAATTCTTTTCCTCATACTAATTCATCCCCCCATTCCTATATAATTGGATATTTTTGTTTGTTTTTAAATCTTAGCACATAAACACATTCAGATTCAGCCCATCATTGGAGCCCACCAGAGCTTTTGATGCTGATCTGTCATCATTAGTATTTACTATCTTTCTTGGTTTCATATCACCTGTCAACTTCATGAGTACTTTGCTATCTATTCATCCAAATCACTGATGAAAATACCAAGCCAGATCAAGGCACAGTTCTTGAACATTTTTTTCCCAGCTGATGTGCATGCATTGCTTGATACACTTTCCATATGAATGTTCAACTAATTATTAATTCACCTAGCTGTACCCGTACCCAGAACAAGTCTGTATGGTTATCATGCATGTTCTTGTCAAGAGCCTTGTTGCAAGTACATATTTTGCCAAACTACCTGCATAGCAACCATAGCAAAAGAGTGAAACTAAGACAGGTTTTACAAGACTTGTTCTTAGTGCATCTACTTTAGTGGTTAATGATAGCTACCACCTAATTACTCACCATCTTCCCTTTATTGATCCACTCCAGAAAATGACTCAAGATCACCTTCAAATTCACCAGTCAAAATTTATGGACTATGCCTTCCTCTCTCCTAAAATAAAAAACTTACCCCCACCTTTTTTTTTTTAACTATTCCTGCTTCCTAATATACTAAAAAACAAAAACAAAAACAAAAAAAAACTCAAAAGTCTCTTGGTAAGGTGTGTGTGTGTGTGTGTGTGTGTGTGAAGAATAAATGAAATATTCTGGATAAAGAAACTTGCAATAGAGTGCTCAGCACTTGCAATGTTCAACAAATTCTACTGTCCTTCCTCCTTCCCACTTCAGCCAGAAAAACATTTTTTCATTTAAATTCATTGAAATTATTTAGCCTATTTGATTGTGCTCTTACATAGTATATCAGGTAGACAAAGGAAGCCTAACTACAGGTGCCCAAGCAAAACAGAAGTTTACTTCTCCTACACATAAAAGATGTATACAGTCAGCTCCAGAACATGTAGGACCCAGCACCCTCCCCTCTTGCTGCGGTGGCATTCTTACCAAGCAGTTTCCATCTCTCAGTTTAGACACCAAGTGTGCTCTTCTTTTCACCTCTGAACTACCGGGAAGACAGAAAGGAAGGAAGAGGAGAGCATGCTTCCATGGGAACAACCCAGTTAGTTCACTGATCATTTTTGCATGCATTTCATCAGCTATAACTTAATTGCATTGCTACGTCTACCCAGAAATAAAGCTGGGAAATAATCATCTTCATTTCGGGCAGCCAAGGGTCTACCTTGGATGACCAACTCATCCTACTTTCTCCAAGTCTTTTTTGGCTCTGGCATTGAAAGTCTTGCATCTTGGGAACTCTCTTAGTCCTGAGCAAACAGACCCTGTGTGTAGCTAAAAAATGTTGATTTCTAAAGAGAGAAGTGGATATTGGTGGACCACTAGCTCTCTTTCTCACTCTCCAATTTGTCTTGTGAAGCTGCTATTTCTTCCTGCTTATGGGGCTGTTCTTTCTCATTTTAGCTTGAAGATATTTCTCCTTCAACAGAGAACCAAAGTAGAATTAGGTGTTAGAGAATCTGCATGGTCCTTGTTTTCGGTCAACATTGCATCTATCATCCATTATTAATTTTCTTGGCTCTGAACATTTATTTAAATCCCTTTTGATGATCTTGGCATTAAAAAACAGATACTCAGACAATTCATAAAAGAATGTATAAATTGGCTAATACGAGCAAGAATAAATACTTAATATGATTAATAATCAGAAAAATGCAAATTAAACCTGCAAGGAGATCTCATTACGCACCCATTTGAACTACTAAAAATTTAAAAGACTGATAATATCAAATATTGGTGAGAAGGTGGTACAACTGGTATTCTTATAAACTGCTGTTAAGTTTATAAAATGGTACACCAGTTTAGAAGACAGTTTGACAGCATCTTAAAATGTTAAGCATAATTCTATCATGACTCATAGTGGAATTTGCCCAAGAAAAATAAAAGAAAGCTTATGTTTATACAAAGACTTGGCCATACAGTCTATTATTTGTTATAACTATCAACCTATAAAGAGCTCAAATTTCTGTCAACAGGCTAATGCCTATACAAATTGTGCTGTATTCATACTATAGGATGCTATTTGGCAACACCAAGTAACAAACCACCAACTCCGGCAACAACTGGATAATCTTAAAATCGTTATGGTAGGCAAAGGAAGCCAGATAAAAACCAAACCAAAACAAAACAAAACAAAAATAGTAATGTATGATCTTATTTGTATAAAATCCTAGAAAATGCAAACTAATGCATAATGACAGATCAGACTATGGCCAGGGGTACAAGGAGGGATGGATTACAAATGGACTTAACAAAACTTTCAGGGGTGATGGAAATGTTCATTACCTTGACTATTTGTGGAGCTTTACTTATCTTACCTTTCAAATATATAAAGTTTATATCTTAACAAAGTAATTTCAAGAAGGTAAAGTGCTTTAGGCAAAACAAAACTATAGGTGTTAGAAGATAGGTTAGCAGTTAGGCTTGGTGGGGTTGGGAAGTGTGTGGATGCTTAATCATAGCATGGAATCATGAGGGTATTTCTGGGAATGCTGGAAATGTTTTGTGTTTTGATTTGGATGCTGATTACATAGGTGTATGTTTGGATTTGGATGCTGGTTACATAGGTGTGGTCAGTTTGTGAAAATGAATTGAGAGTATGCTTGTGTTTGCTGTGCTTTTAGTACCTGAGCTATTGCTCAATACAGCTGGTTACTTAAGAAAAATATCAAGCCCCATTTCTTTTTGTGCATTATTCTTCCCGCTATCATTCTTACCCATCTTTCTAACCCTGTAAAGTCTTCCTTGGTTCTGCTCCCTTCTTTCCATCCAAACTGACCACACATTGGAGCTCTCAGAAAATAACAGCTTTCTTGCAGGTATGCCCTTATTTTCTTCCCAGAACAACATACTATATTTAATGATTATATTTCCATTAAAACATCTGAAATACTAAAAGCAATTGAAGATGGCAGACTATAAGCTCTTTGAGAGCAGGTGTCAGATTCCAACATCTAGAACAGTTCTTGGTACACCCTGTATGCTTGATAAATATACACTTATTTCCTCCAGGTTGCTGCGTGTTTTCTTGATAAGCTGCCTAATATGTGCTTCTACTGGCTAAAGGAAGCTCTTATATTGTATTCTATGTTTTTGTTGTTGTTTGCAGTACTGGGGTTGGAACTCAGGGCCTCACACATGCTGGCCAAGGGTTATACCACAGAGCTACACTTCCAGACACCATATTCTGCTTTTGAATCTCAACATATCAGTCTTAATTAAGACTAAATTTACCTTATTGGCCATTCCTTGCACATGGAGAAAATTGAGGCCATATTATGATTTAGATAAGAATTGTCCCTCAAAAGCTCATTTGCGAGACAATGAAAGAATTTTCAAAGGCGAGATGATTAGTTTACAGGAGGTGTAATAACTAATCAGTGGATTAATCCACTGATGGATCAACTGGGCAGAAACTGTAGACAAGTAGGATATGACTGGGGAAAGTAGGTCACTATGGTGTGCATGACTTTGGGGTCTATATTTTTTCCTAGTGAGCAGATCTCCCTCCCTCCCCTCCCCCCCTTATTGGTTGCCTTGTCCTGAGCCCATGTACGGAAACTCTGGAACTGTGAGTCAAAGTAAACTTTTCCTCCACTAAGTTGTTCTTGTGAGGTCTTTTGGTCACAGTGACAAAAAAGTTGACTAAAGTGGGCCATAAGATTTTCCTCATAGGAATCACTGGGAATCTCCTGCCCTCTTAATCTTTCCATACCATGTGTGTTGTTTTCTTCTCTTTTTTACTCCTCCATCTTCTTCCATATTTTGTATCAAAACCTCTCAGGTACTGTATCCATTCTTCCTACATGTACGTAGATAATTTATTTATTGTTTAATAGTAAGATTTATTTTGCACTGGGCATGGTAGCACACATCTGTAATTCCAGTGACTCAGTGGGGTTCTGGCAGAAGGATAGCAAGTTTGAGGCCAGCTTCAGCAACTTAGTGAGATCCTGTCTCAGAATAATAAATAAAAAAGATTGGAGATGTTGCTGAGTGGAAAAAGCATTTCTGGATTTAATCCCCAGTGCTCCTCTCCCCCCCCCCACCACAAATATATATGTTTTGCATTATGGATGTTTGAATCATTTTGTTTTCATCTTCATGTATATTTATATTTTTTAAAAAAGAAAACTAACATACTTTCTAAAATCCTCTTGAGTAGCTCACTTAGTTTATGAGCAAGCCAGTTCTTCCTTAACTTTGTGAAGTCTACTTCATCACTAGCTAGAATTTTCATTCCAGCCTTTTATGTTAAGGTCCAGAATGTTAAATGTCCCATGACCTCTGGTAAACAAACAAACAAACAAAAAACATTATTTCCCTCCTATATTTCTGTCCCCAATAAGAAATATATATTTGAACTGTACTTCACAGTTCCTGGGACAGAAGTTCTAAGAGCTTCTAAAGTTAAATTATAAATTCCTGAGTGATAAAAGTGTCTCTGGTATATTTGGACTTAGTTCCAAGTAACCCAAGAGCTTCTAAGACCCATGGTATGGCTGAATGATTTTTGAATGTTAATGAGGTGACTAGTAGTTGAAAACCCCTAGATAGCTTCAGGAACAGGGCTGATTGCAAGAGGAATCAACCTTGTGACTAGAGGATTGGCAATTTTAGGCCACTTCCCTTCTTCCTTGGAGGGAAGGTGGTCTAGAGATTGAGTTCAATCACCAGCAGCCAACTTTGATCAATCAATAGAACTTCCATAAAAACCATAAATAGTAGGGAGTGTGGTAAGCCCTTAACTCCACTGGGACACAAGCTCCTATGCTAATGACTCTTCCAGATCTTGCCCTGGGTTCATTTGTATCCTTTGTAATAGCCTTCATAAATAAACCTGTAAATGTAAGTAAACGTTTTCCAGAATTTTGTGAGCTATTAGAGCAAATTATCAGACATGAAGAAGGGATTGCAGAAGCCCCAGTTTGTAGCTGGTTGGCTAGAAGTGTAACACGGAACGTGGACATCAGGTGGGTTCTTTGTCTTTCAAATTTGAAGAATGAAATCCACAGACACAGGTTGAGAGCAAAGTAACGGGATTTATTAGAAAAGAGAAAGAAAGCAGAAGTCCCAAAGAGGGAAGGGTCCCAAGAAAGAGCTGCCAATGGGTGTCTGTTATCTAGAGGGTTTTATGGGCTTGATCTGTCCCTGTAAGTGATTGGTGGGATGACATGTAAATATAGAATTCAATGAACTCTCTCTATTTTGTCTTCTTCAGCAAATCTAGAGAAAAGTGATTTCTAAGCCTTTATTAGCACAAGGGTGGGGATGAGGGTCTGTTGTCACAAGAGGAAGTACCTTTTGCGGTTAGTCTTGTCTACGGGCCGTTAAGGAACTGTCATTGTGACTAGGACCAGCTGGGGCCAGAAGCTTGATTTCCCAATCCTCTCTTCCTCCTTTCCTTCTTTCAGACCCTTTTCCTGGCTGTCTATGGGTGTTTTATCTGTCTCAGGAGTACAGGTGACATCCCAGGAGTGGTAAATGGAACATGAAGTTGGGGCATTCTTGTGAAACTGAGCCCTTTACCTGTTGGATCCGATGTTAACTCAAGGTAGATAGTGTTGGAATTGAAATGAGTTGCAGGATACCCAGAGGGAATCTGGAGAGTTGGAGAAGTGATCATTGGTGTGGAAAAACCACGCACCAACCCACAAATAGCTTGCAAAAACACCACATACATTCCTTGGGTCTTCAGTCTTCTAATAATTTTCAAATGTTAAAAATTCTCAGCACCACATAATAAATAAATAAAGGTATTGTGTCTATCTACAACTGAAAAAAAATTTTTAAATTTCCTTCTGGTCCTTTTAAAGCAATGCCACTGTCTTTCTGTAAATAAGCACATATAAACATCTGTGAGTGGTTTTGAGATAAGATTCACCCAATATTATCCCATTTAAGAGGGTGGCAGAGCTGGGCATGGTGGTGCAGACCTGTAATCCCAGTGGCTGGGGAGGCTGAGGCAGGAGGATCACAAGTTCAAAGCCAGCCTCAGCAATAGCGAGGCGCTAATCAACTTAGTGAGACCCTGTCTCTAAATCAAATACAAAATAGGGCTGGGGATGTGACTCAGTGGTCGAGTGCCCCTGAATTCAATCCTGGGTACCAAGAAGAAGAAGGAGGAAGAGGAGGCGGCAGCCCTTGGCACTGCCTGGATCTATCAGTCCCTAGCTTTCAGTCTGTCTGTCTGTCTATCTATCTACCTACCTACCTATGTACCCTGGGTTTCTTTTCCAGAGGTTTTGTAAATTCTAATTGAATTGTGATTCTCTAGGACTCTGGTTCTTTACTTTGTCTTTCTACTCTGCTACCTTTTGGTTCTAGTCAATATTTTGATTCAGGTTTTATTCCTATTCACTTCCTCAGAATCACACATTTCTTTCTGAGAAGTATATTATTTCTTTCAATATATCTAGGGATTTTTACCTCCTTTCAAATGGCATCAGAATAATATAAAAATTGTTCTTTTGAAAGGGAAAATATGAATTCAGAAACATGAGTATCCCTTTTAAGAAGAGAATTGGCTTTGGTTAAGGGGAAATGAGGATACAACCCCATGAGTCTTTGTTTATTCAGGTGCAGTACAGTAAATTGCCTCTGCTCCAGAATATTTCCAGGGCTTGGGAGTGACACAGTTCATTTCAGAGCTGGCCTGGGTGGACTTAGATCAAAGGTCTGTGCAGACAGCACTCTGCTATTCTCTGGTTTTGCCTCCTGGACTTCATTCACCTTTTGTTTATAGTCCAAGGAGAAAAGAACTCTCTTAGCTGTATTAGAATCTGCCTTTATCTTTCAAATGAAGCAATAAGATCCATGCATATACCTCTAGGTTTGTGAACAACATTAGATAACCCCACAAAGCCAGAAATATAGGAGACTAGAGGACAGTGGAGTGACTGCTGGCTTCAATCTGGTTCTGATGTTCTAGTGGTCATGGCTTCTAGTATATGGACCAGTGTGTGAGAGAATGAGAGCCACATACAGGCAGATGTAGAGATATGAATGGGCATATACCTGTAATCCAAATGGCTTAGAAGGCTGAGACAGGATGATCTTGAGTTCAAAGCCAGCCTTAGCAACGGCGATATGCTAAGCAACTCAGTGAGACCCTGTCTCTAAATCAAATACAAAATAGGGCTGAGGATGTAGCTGAGTGGTCGAGTGCCCCTGAGTTCAATCCCTAGTACCACTCCCCACCAAAATAAGAACATCTCACTATTGTCCTGGAGGACTGCTTATCTGCCTTGTCGTGGATTATTTACTTTAGCCTAAATGTCCTTACTCAACCTTATATTACCTATGTTTCTGTCACTAGCAACCAAAACTCCCTGAGAACCACATGTGCCTGCCCTGGGACTCCAGTTGCTGAGGGCCCTTGTCAGGAACCAAACATGGAGAAGGCAGAGATCTGCAAGCCTGGACTTGGGTGCTCCAGTGGAAATGAGAAGACAAAAGACTAGATCAACAGACAGTTGGGAGGTAGAAGTAGTTCCTGATTCTCCCAGTTCTGCCAGGGTCACCCAGGGAATCCAGGTCATCATCATAGACAGAAAGCAAAATCAGAGCAGTTTTCAAGCTTTCTGCAGACCCCTTCCCTTGTTTTCAAAGCCCATTGGCTGTTCCCCTTTCAAGGGGAAGCTCCCAGTAGAGGTAACATTTGCCACAACTATCAAAGGTTTACCTTCCCCTCTCCAGGGCAATAATAAACCTCTCTGAGTTCTCAGGTGCTGATTATATAACAATGCTAATAGTTAGATCCTACTGTTATATCCTTGTTGTATATGTAAGAAAACTAAGGCATAAAGCACGCCTGCTGTCTGTTCACCAGGGACAAAATACAAGCCCCAAATGCATGCCCGTAGTGACCTACTTTCTCCAGCCACACCTTACCTGCCTATACTTACCACCCAGTTAGTTAATCCATATCAGTGGATTAATCCATCAATTAGGTTAAAGTTCTCATAACACAATCATTTTGCTTCTGAACATTCTAGCATTGTGTCACACATGAGCTTTTGGGGAAACCACATACCCAACTCAACAAAGGGTAAAAGGCCAGGTCAGGGTGGGTGAAACAGAGCTGAGGTTTGCTGTCATTCAGGAGATTCTTTTAGTCAAGTTCCCAGAACAAAACATGTTTTGCCACCTATAGCAGAATGAAGTGTTGTCTTGGAGTGTGTTATATATTTAAGAATAAAATTCTGTTTAAAAAAGAATAAAATCACACGTAACTACAAAGTACTACAAGTACTACACAGGGAATAATCACATTATCTTAAATATTTAAATGAATGACAGGGTTTAGCACAATGGTGAACATCTATAATCCTGGCATCTCAGGAGGCTGAGGCAGGTGGAACCTGAATTGGAGGCCAGCCTCAGCAACTTAGTGAGACCCTATTAAAAAAAAAAAAAGTTGGGCTGAGACTGTGGCTCTGTGACAGAGTGCTTGCCCAGCCTATATGAGGCACTGAGTTTGATCCTCAGCATCACATAGAAAAATAAATAAAGTTATTAAAAAAAAAGTGAGGGGATGGGGGGATAAATCTCAGGGGCAGAGCATATCTAGGTTCAATCCCTAGCACTCAAAAACAATATGATGGGAAGAAAATACACTAAGATAAACAGTTAGTCTCTCTCTCTCTCTCTCTCGATAGGATTAAATATTTTCTTTATGCTTTTTCTATCTCTTCAAAAATTTTTTTTCAATGAATATGCATTACCTTTATAATTATGAAAAATTATTTTAAAAAAAGTAAGGTGCTTTTGCAAGATTTGTGAGCCAGAAATGAAAAAGGAAAGAAAGAAGTAGCTCGACATAAAATAGCAATTGTCCAAAATATAGATTGCTATATTCACCTAATTTTGATGGACTAAACACAATTTTAAAATAGGTTGTATATTTGATAACTATGAACTGGTTAATTTTCTCTTATTCATTTACATCACAGGCAATAGTCAAAGGAATGACGGTTCTACATTAACTTGTAAAATGTACTGGAAACTGAAAAATAATTTTATTTTGCATTTTTTATTATAGATTGTTTTTTTTTCTTTTAGGTGAATAATGCATAAAGCTGTCCTAGAGGATTTCTTGCAGAGCTTCCATGTGTTAATGATAACTTCTGTCCCTCCTCATCTTCAGGAGTAGGTTTGAGTACTCATTAGTTTAAGATGTTTTTGTGATTGGGGAAAGCAAAATCTGGGAAAAGCAGGTGCCTAACAGGCCCCATTGAACGCTGCCTGGGGCAATGAATGTACTTGGCCATCTCTGATTATCTTGCTTAAGATAAGAACATGTTCCTATAAATCAGAGCACACAAAAGAGCTGGTCACAACACGGATAGCCAGAAAACCCAGACCTCTGCTGGTGGACTCTACCTTGCTTTCCTGATAGCCATCCCGCTACTGCCAGTAACTCAGGCCTGCAGATTCAAGGGAAAGAATCCCATTCTCCAAACCACATCAGGGAGAAAACACTAGGAGAGAGGGAGGCTCTGGCAACACAGTCTGGCTGCCCAGATGTTGCTTCCTATCATTCAATATTCATTCGCTACACACTTTTTTGAGGCCCCTCTATTTTCCAGGCACTGTACTGGGCACTAGGGACAGAGCAGTGTCATAACAGACTGAATTGTGTCCTGCCAAATTCACTCGTTGGAGTCTTAATCCTAGTTCCTCAGAATGTGAATATACTTAGAGATAGAGTCTTCGCAGAGGTGACTGAATTAAATCAAGGTTGTTAGGGTGGACTCTAATCGTGTATCATTATAGGAAAACAAGAATTTGGATGGAGAAAAGATGATGTGAAGTCACAGGAAGAAGATGGTCATCTACAAGCCAAGGAGAAAATGGGAATAAATTCTCCCTCATTGTCTTAGAAGGAACCAACTCTACCAATTCCATGATCTTCCAGACCTTAACTTCTAGAATTGTGGGAAAATAAAATTCTGTTGTTTAAGACAACCAATCTGTGATATTTTGTTACAGCAGCCCTAGGAAACTAATAGAGACTGAAGGAAGGTATAAGGCCCTTACTTCTTGGAGCTTAATCAAAACAGAAAAATGGTCATTTTGGACATTTTCAAACATATATAAAAGTAGAGAAAATTGTATAATGAAACCCAAAGTCCCATAATATAACAGTCCCTTTGGTTTTCTCCCCAATTTCCTGATAACCAGCATCTCTCCATTTCACCCTCTTCATGCTAAGAATGGAAACTTAAAAGCTGCCCCTGGCCCTCCCTCTTAGTCCTGGTGGGTACCAATGAAACTGGAATTGCCATGTTTCTCTGGCTAACACAGCTCTGTATATTTCCTGGCTTTTATTCCTATATGTTGTAACATTCCTGTAGGACTGGTGGAGACAGATTAGCTACCTTTCCAGTTTGGGCCAAATTGTGATTAAATTCATTTTTACTTTTAATGTTATTTTCTCTTATTTCTGATGGGGGCAGGTAACAGAATCCAGTCTGGGGGAACCTCAGCAGGGCCTTTGGCCTGGGGTGCTGGTAACTCTATGTTTCAACTTCAATGATAATCAACACATAGTCAACCTTGTTTCTTCTGTACTTCCCCATTCCCCCTGGATTGCCACCTATTATGTTAAAATAATTTCCAATTATCATTTTTCCATATCATTTTCCTCTGTAAATACTTAGAGATGTATCTAAAAGATAAGAACTCTAGGGGCTGGGGATGTGGCTCAAGCGGTAGCGCGCTTGCCTGGCATGCGTGTGGCCCGGGTTCGATCCTCAGCACCACATACAAACAAAGATGTTGTGTCCGCCGAAAACTAAAAAATAAGTATTAAAAAATTAAAAAAAAAAAAAAAGAACTCTACTTTTTTTTGGTGGGGGTACCAGGGATTGAATTCAGGGGCACTTGACCACTGAGCCACATCCCCCACCCCAGACCTATTTTGCATTTGATTTAGAGACAGGGTCTCACTGAGTTGCTTAGGTCCTTGCTGTTGCTGAGGCTGGCTTTGAGCTCACAATCCTCCTGTCTCAGCCTCCAGGAGCTGCTGGGATTATAGGTGTATGCCACCATACCCAGCAGGAACTCTACTTTTTAAACAGTCACAGTACCATTATCATACTTAAAAAATTAACAATTCATTTAGATCATCTAATATTCAGTCAGTGTGTCAATTTCCCTGTTGTCCATAAATATCTTTTTTGGTGGTGGTGGTAGTGCCTGGGGCATGCTGGGCAAGCACTCTATCATTTAGCCACATCCCAAACCTGCCTTATCCCCCACCTCCCAGTTGAGATGTTTGATCAGGATCCAAACAAGCTCTACATACTCCCATTGATTGACATCTTTTGAGTCTCCTGTAATTTCTAAATTTCCTTTACCTCCTTTTTTTCTTGCTATTTATTTATTTATTGTAGAAATCAAGTCATTTATCTTGTAGAATTTCCCAGATTTCAGAAAGTACATTCCTGTGGTATCATTTAAAAAATAAACTGATGTTTGGGAGTAGAGGCTTGATTAGATTCAGGATAATTATTTTACAGGAATATTTCAAATGTGGCTTTGTGAGTTTCCTATTACATCACACAACAATTCATATAATGCCTGATTTTCTCTCTCTCTCTCTCTCTCTCTCTCTGTGTGTGTGTGTGTAAGATTGATTAGTGGGTTTAAGTGATATTATATATTTATTGGTCTAATTATTATAGAATTCTTCAGAGATTGTAGAGAAAGTATGATTCTGCAGAGTTGGAGCTTTCTAAATAAATTTTACTGAAATTTGTTTCCTGACCCAAGAGCAAGCTTGGAGGGCAATTTATGCATGATCAACTAGTGAGAGCATTCCAAAGAGATTGACCTAACTCTGGCAGTAAGAGGCTCAGAACCTTGGAGACATCCCTGAGTTGAAAAACTAAATATACTGGGCTTATCTTTTCCCTCAGAGATTTATTTTCCTATCAAAGGACTAGGATAAGGATCCTTCTACTGATCTCCAAGGTCACTTAGAAGAAGAGAAGGGGAAACGGTGTCTTATCCCTTTATAAACAAAAGAAATCCATATTTCTCTGTGGCCCCACTGCTTGTGAAGCCCCCCCCCGCCCCCATCCTTCTTTTCTGTCTGATTCTCACAGGGTACTCTGTGGGGTTGCTGGATGTTGGAGAGCAGTGCTGCAATGCTTTGCTTGCTGTTGATCTTTCTGTGAGTGTCCATAGAGATCTGTCTTTGATCCAAAAACCTTGTATGTATGTTCCAGAAAAATTAATAAAGATAAATGTTAAAAAATAGCAAAGGAAGCAATCAGTAGAATGAAAAGATAATCTATGGAATGGGAAAAAATTGTTTGCAAATGATAGATCTGATAAGGGGTAAGCAACCAAAATATGTAAGGAACTCAAACAACTCAATGGCAAAAATCAAAACAAAACACCCAAATAACTCTGATTTTAAAATGAGCTAAGTACCTTCTTATGTTTTATTACTCCCCTCCTTCTGGCTTTGGTTATATGTTGCTCTTGTTTTTTCTAGATTAAGGTTAAACCTTAGATTCTTTATTTAAAAACTTTCTTATTGTTTAAAAGAAGCATACATTTTTAAGTACTGATGTAGCTGTATCTCACAAATTTTTAATATACAGTATTTTCATTTTTCTTTAATTCAAAATAGTTTCAAATTTTCTTTGATATTGCCTCTTTAATACATAATTATTTAGAAGAATTTATTTAATGTCTTAGTATTTGGAGGTTTTCCACTTATATTTCTGTTATTTGTTTTCCGTTTAATTCCATAAAGGATAGAGACAAATCTTTATGATTTAAATTCTTTTATATTTGTAAATGTCTGTTGAATAACTCTGGATATACTGTATCTTGATGAGCCATCTATGTATGTTTTAGTCAGCTTTTTCACTGCTGTGATTAAGGACCCAACCAGAACAATTGTAGAGGAGGAAAAGTTTATTTGAGGGCTCACAGTTTCAGAGGTCCCAATCCACAGACAGTAGGCTCCATTCCTTGGGGATCCAAGTAAGGCTGACCATCATGGCAGAAGAGTAGGGCAGAGGGAAGCAGCTCATATGGTGATCAGGAAACAGGGAGAGATTTGACTCTCCAGATACAAAATATATACCCAAAGCCACGCTCCAATTCCCACCTCCTCCAGCCACACCCTACCACTTCAGTTACCACTCAGCTAATCAGTATCATGGGATTAAATCCCTGATTGGGTTAAGACACTTACAACCCAATCATTTCTCCTCTGAACCTTCTTGCACTGTCTCACAAGTGAGCTTTTGAGGCACACCTCACATCCAAACCATAACAATGGATGTCTGAGAAAGAGCATTGTTCTGCTTTTGGGTGTTCTGCTTTTTAATGTCAATTAGATACAGCTGTTTCATGATGGTGTTCAGTGCTGTATTTTTTCTGGTTTTCTGTCTACTTGTTTTATCAATAACTGAGAAAGAAATATTAAAATCTCTAGTCTATCTCTGGACTTTAAAAAATCATTTCAATTCTGTCCATTTTTGTTGTATTTTAGAGCTCTGTTGTTTGATGCATACACATTGATGATGGATATGTCTTTTTGGAGAAGTACTGATTTTCTTATCATGCAAGTTTCTCTTTATTCCTGGTAATTTTCCTTTCCCTGAAGTGTACTTTGATATTAATATGGCAATTCCAGCTTTGTTTTGATTAGTGATTGCGTGTCCCCTCTGAGGGTCTCTGGACAGAGCCTTGAAGGAGACTGGGTGTTCCTATAGCTTGAGTTTTCTCAAGCATGGCTGATCCATGTGGCCTTGACATTTTCCTCAGGGCTGGTTTCTAATCTACCCCTGCCTTCCCTGTGAGACATTGTGTTCCTGCCTAAACTACTCCTTCCTCTCTATGGGCTTATATCAGTGCCTCTGCTTAAGTAGGAATTCAACTAACCCACCCCTCACTAAGGAAGCCAGATATACCCCATGTAGAAAATTGTACTGATATATTTGGAATTGACTCAAACGATGACACAAAAAACACTGTGGCGCGGTGGCACATCCCTGTAGTCCCAGCTACTTGAGAGGCTGAGGCAGGAGGAGGATTCTTTAAGCCCAGGAGTTCAAAGACAACCTGCTCAAAACAAGAACAAAGCCCATCAACCAACCATCACCACTACCAACAAGAAAAAACATTTGCAAATGTTTGGGAATCTGAGGCTGGAGTTTTGCTCAAACTGGTAAGGAAAAGTATGGAAGAACAAAAGCAAATTTGCTGAAAGCTTTAGTCGCAGCAGGCTGCCATAGTAACACAGGAAAACTGATCTGAATTAGGAGATCACTACAGGGTTGGAAAGAAAATCTGCGTGAAGGAGGATTGGGGAGAAAGGAGTGAGAAGTGTAGGGATGGGAGGGAGTCAAGAAAGGGGGAAGAGGTTCAAGAAAAGAACAAGAAAGGAAGAAAGAGACTGGGACTCCATCTATGTAGGCAGAGCTTTCTCCAGGATATATATATATGTATAAATTCTATGTCAAGAAGTAGAACAGTAAGGGACAGAACTGAAAGGCGAGTTTCTTCCCCATCTTGTGGATTCACTTACTCACTCAGGGATGCGGTGGTATGCCAGTCATGCTGCCAGGTAGTGGGATATGGACACCAGTGAATTCTCAGATTCTCAAGTCACTTGCAACCTTGGGTTGGGTTGGTGTCAGCAAAGTGCTGGCTGGTGATTCTATGGAGTTTTTTTTTTGTTCAGAAGCTGCCTGGAGGAAGAAGGTCAGGCTCTCTCTTACTCATTTTGAGGTTTAGAAAGGATAAGGCCAACAAGAAATAGATATGTGTACAAAGTGTGCATTAGTCCACTTTCCATTTCTATCACAAAATACCCAAGCTGTGGGGTTATCTAGCTCACAGTATTGGAGGTTGAAAGTCTAAAATTGTGGCAGCCCCATCAATTCTACCTTGAGTGAATCTGTTCAGCATGATGGTAAGAGTGTGTAGAAGAGGAGAGATCACATGGCAAGACGGGAAGCCAGAGTGAGAAAGATACTGGGGAGGGGCCTGGCTTGCTGTTTTACAACAACCTTCTCATGAGAACTAACCAGGATCCCATGAGAACTAAATTAATTCTTTCTGAGGGCAGCACTCCCTATGACGATCCACTGGGTCCCACCTCTTAACATCGCCAACTAGGGAACAAGTTTCCAACACACAAACCCTTAGAGGGCAAACCACATCCCCATCATAGCAAACCACATCTAATCATCTAAGAGCTAAAGTTGCAGAATACCACTTACTGCCCAAAGAACTCCTGGGCTTCAGGGACACTAAAGTTCTGCACTGAGTGGGAGAAAAGGAAGGAAGCAGCAGAGTCTCCTAACAGTGCTGTCCACAGACAGTTTCAAAGTGGTGCAAGCCATAGGAATATAAAAACAAAGCTCTGGGCTTCATGCTCAGATCTGCTATTTGCTAGCTATGAGACTATGGGCAATTTACTTAACTTTATTATATATATATATATATATATATATATATATATATATATATATATTGCTGTCCTGGTTTTGGAACTTAGGGGTACTCTAAGTTATTTTTTATTTAGAGACAGGTTCTCAATAAGTTGCTGAGGCTGGCCTGGAACTTGCGATCCCTTGCCTCAGCCTGCCAAGCCACTGAGATTACAGTTGTGTGCCACTGCACTCAGCTCAGTGACTATTATTATTATCATCCATCAGAGGAGCCATGATCAGTCCCTTTGGCCATTAGGCAGAATGTCACTGAGGCTTTGGAGGATGCCATGTGTCACTGCCCTTTGTTCTTCAACCACATAGTTGGAAATATTGACATTGACAGAATATGTGGTACCCAGAAACTGGATGCATGGTTTTGTTTCCTCTGAAGGAGTTAGATGATTATACCACTTAATTTTCTTAATAAAAAGTTCAATCTGATTAAACAAATATGAGTTTATAGCCTTGGGGGAATATCTATAAATTTCCACAAGTGGAAAAGAATAAAGAGAAACATAATCAATTTTCTTTTTCAAGAAAATGAGCCCTAGGACATGTGTCTCAGCACTAAGGAACTCCCTAGCTAACCTCTACTCCTGCTGAACTTGAGTCAGAATGCTCAGATATGTTCTGATACTTGTCCCTTCTGTAAGTCTAGAACCCCTGGAAGACTAGGATCAAGGCTTACTCATTTCCTTACTCCTTGTACCCAGTAAAACACCAGGCACATAGTAGAAGTTCAATAAAGGTGTGATGAATGGATAAAGAAATTATAAACTATATGCAAGATCACTGACTCAGACTTTATATTTCTTCCCAAGGAAGAACTTCCACTCCAAGAGCTGAATCTAGTGTGTGTTGGCCACATTAGTGTACAACTAGGTTGTTGTGTAAGATAAGGGAATTTAATGATAGAGACTCCCAGAGTTCAGGTAAGTTAGTATGTATTCAGATATCACCCAGATGACTCTGTCCAGGTTTTAAGCATGAGACAACATCTCCCAGGCACTCCCAGATTTCCTTCCCCTCTGAAGGCTAAGCCTGCTCTCCTTCAAACCCCAGTTCTCAGCATTCTGTATTTCTTTTTTTTTTTTAAATTTGTTATACATGTCTGTAGAATGCATTTTGACATATGTATACAAATGGAGCACAACTTTCATTCCTCTGGCTGTGCATGGTGCAGAGTCACTCCAGTAGTGTAATTATACATATATATAGCATAATAATGTCATTCTCATCTTACTGTCATTTCCATTCCTATAGCCCCACCCTTCCCCTCACTCCCCTCTACACAGATCAAAGTTCCTTTGTTCCCCTACACGCCCCATGGATCAAAGAAAACATTTGGCTTTTGGTTGTTGGGGATTGGCTTATTTCACTTAGCTTGCTTTTCTCTAGTTCCACCCATTTACCTGCAAATGCCATAATTTCATTCTTCTTTTTTTAATATTTATTTTTTAGTTTTAGGCAGACACAATATCTTTATTTTACATTTATGTGGTGCTGAGGATTGAACCCAGTGCCTCATGCATGGTAGGCGAGCACTTTACCACTGAGTTACAACCCCAGCCCCAATTTCATTCTTCTTTAAGCCTTCTGTATTTCAATTGTTGTCATCAAAAGCAAGCATTTATTGGGGACCTCATCCCATGTACAAAGCTGGATTCTGAGGATTCAGGTGAGAGTGAGTCCTAGGAACACCTGAAGTTTAGAAACCTGTATCTGTACAAAATGAACCATCTTCAAAAGTATTTGTAAGTAAAAATTTGTAAATAAAATTAAAATTTTGTAAGTAAAAACAAATATTATTTTGTTCACAATTCCCTGGGTTGGTTAGGATGGCTTTTATGGTCCAGACCAACTTTTATGGTTCAGTCCACTGGTTGATTTAGAACATTCGGTTTCACTCTCACCACGTGGCAGTTGGCCAGCTGCTCAGACCAGAACAGCTCATCTTTATTTGGCCAACTGAGATGACCTATCACTTCTCTTTGAAGTTTCTCTCATCCATCATTGGCTAACCCAGGTTCCTTATATGGTAGTCTCAGAGTTTTCTAATATTCTATTGGCTAAAACAAGTCATATTCAGATTCAAGCTTAGATTCAAAGAGTGAAGACAGAGACTAACTTTGGGGGGCAAAAGTGGCAAAGGGGCACATATATGTAAGTGTGGAAGAAATGACTGTGGCCATTTGCAAACTATTATTGGAACAACGAGAGTGATACATAAAAAATACATATAAATAACAATATGAAACAGCACAGGATACATGCCAGGAAACATAGAGGAAGCCAGGCTTGAACTGAGTAGGAGAGATGGAACAAATATTGGATGGAGGTAGAAGAACATTCCAGCTTGAGAGAGCACTACAGATGTGGAAATGCATTTGATATGTTTAGGGGGCAGTGAATGCACGGCTTTGATCATAGCAGAGAGCTCACTTAGCAGGTAAGTGGGAACTTAGAACAACGGAGTAGTTAACAGCCAAATTGGCAGGATCTTGATGTAAGGCACTTGAGCTTGATGCTCTAGGCAGTAGGGAGCAATACACATTTTTGATCCAAGGTCAAGAAAGAATACTCTGCAATAAGGTGCAGATTGGAGAGAAAGGCTTATTTTGCCAGAGGGAAGATCTGATTTGTACAGATGCAACGTCACACCTAGGCTACCACATGAGTAGTCAAACACAAGAGGGACTTTTTAGTGAAGGGTTGTTCTTCATTATAGTTGTTTTGTTTTGCTGCTCTTTTTAATTCTATATATACCTTGGTTACAAACATACAATACTTAACTTCTAAGGGTTGTTGTCGGATTGAATTGGCAAATATGTTTAAAGGGCTCAGCATAGCACTTGGTTTTTGTAATACAGAGTAGAAAGATTTTAGAAAAGGATTCATAAGAAGCAAGAGAAAAGCTTATGTGTACTGAGGGTCTGTTGTATTGAAATTATTAATATTTTTGAAAAAGGACCACATCTTGTACTGGAACCCACAAATTATGTAACTAGTCCTGGTCATGTGGTCTGTGCCCTAAATGGGGAAATCCATGCTAGATGTAGAGAAAGAGACTAGTTCTAGAATGACCTATGAGTCTTCTGTGTCCAAATGTAGTGCCACCTTAGCTCATTATAGATCAGGCTGGGTAGGAACCTGACAACTGAGCACCTGCAATTTTCTTTCTTTGCAATTAAAAAAATTTTTTTAGCAAATTTAAAAGTGGAAATGTCAACCCTTCCTTCTCCTAAATCTTAACACCTTATGTGTGCCTATCATTCATGCTGTGGGTGGAGCAGGAAGATGGGGAATGTGCTAACGGTAGGGTGGAACCAGGAAGTGGTCAGTGGGCAGAGGTGGTGGAGGAGGTTTAGGATGATTCTAGAGCAGAGGCATGTGGGTGGGCCGACTTGCCAGGCATTCTGTCATAATTTTCCAAATTTCGTTATCTTTTCTTTGTGCATTCAAATGCAGGAAACAACAATAAGCATTCAGAAAGAATGTTAAAATACCTGGATTTATAGTAAATGTGTGTATTCTTACCTCTTACTTAGTTTATAATATATATGTTTTTTTTCCCTCATTACCATATTAGGCCAGCATCAGCATTGTTTTCAATCATGTGACAACCTATATATTATGGATTAGTTTTAGTATTGTTTGTATGTGAAACTGAATTCTGGATACTTTTAGAGCACAACTTGTTTATGAGCTGGGGCAGTACATATTTAAAATTTGTAAAATATTGAATCACAAAGTCCCAAAGAGAGTTATGCAGCAATAATACTCTAAATATATCTTAAAATGATAGAGGTAACCAGTCTACATAGACTCCTCCATAGACAATGACAATGATTGGGGACATTCTGAGGGTTTTAGGAAGTCTAGGAAGCCTGGCATAGTGATGCTTACCTGCAATATCAGCTACTCAGGAGACTGAGTAAGAAGGATCACAAGGCTAACCTGGGCAACTTAGCAAGATGTTGTCTCAAAAACAAAATAAAAGGGTTAGAGATGTAGCTCAGTGATAGAGCACTTGACTAGTATGCATGAAGTACTGGATTGAACTCAGTACTCACCTCCACATACATGAAAGTACCAACTTAAAGACTGGGTATATATAGCTCAGTGGCAGAACACTTCCCTGATATACACAAAGCCCTGGGTTCCATCCCCAGTACTGGGGGGCGGGGGTGGGAAGTCTAGGATGCCTCCTCTTTATTACTCTGATCTCTGGCTTTTTTGTTTTTGACTGGTATGTCTGGGCTAATATGCTGTGAGATCAATTTCCTTATATTTTTTTCTTTCTTTCTCATCGAGCTGGTAGTTAACCTTGTTTTTATGTTCCTAAGGCATTACCTTCCCAAAGTCTTTGCTCTTGGGTCAGATAAGGTAGTCTGGAGTAAACACAAAGAGAGAAGGTTTTTCTTTGACTAGACAGAGCATGTGGGGGTTGGAGAGAGCTGTTTTACTGAGTCAGCTGAACCAGTTAGGAGCAAATGGGGAAAATGGCTTTATTTTACCTCCTTTCTTTGACTTCAAACATGTTTTGCTGAATTTCCATTCTTGATTCTTTGCTGTCTCAGGCTAACTTTTATTTTTAGGGTTATAAACCTCCAGTGGTATTTCATTTAAAATGTCACTCCCCTCTTTGAGCAGAGCTGTGTGGTGGTGCAAGGCGGTGGGGACAGTCTCTTGGCTGTCCCTCCCCTTTCACACCGCATTGGTGAGGAGAGGCCACATTCCTCTCCAGTTACAACTTCTCTCCTTTAGTGAGCTCTCCTTCTTGGATTTCAGTCCTCTACTTTTACCTAAACATGGAACTGAAGGTAAAGGGTCAGTGTAACTCTCTCCTGTGGGTTTAATGGGGATGATTTATAGGATGTGAGTATGAGGAAGAATGCAGGAGAGATGGATACACACACACACACACACACACACAGTGCTCTATGAGGTCCTAAAACCACAGAAATCTGAGCTGAGATGCTCAACAGCTTCCAGGGAGATGGGTGCAACCCAGAGAGGAGACGCTGGCACCCAGAGGCCATAGCTAGATTTGGTTATAGAGATGGGTGTCTTCTTTATCATGGATCATAGTGCTGTAAAAAATTTGAATGTCATTGCAGGTTGTTATGGTTGACAGAGGGCTCCCTGGAGTGTGGCCTGTAGCAGGCCCTTCTCATTTCTATTCATAGTCAGGAGACCATGAAGTACTTGGAAACTCGGCCTCAGGCTGCCTCGACTCACATTCCCACTCCCTGAGGCATCCTTGGTATACAGGTGGCCAGAGAACCTGAGTACCAAAGAGGCTACTTGGGGACAGAGGATAAGAGCTTGTTCTCCCCTACCACACACACACACACACACACACACACACACACACCCTAGAACTATGTAACCTAGGCAGAGAAAAGACATCCCAGCAAGTAGAGCTTAAGTCCTTCATAAGCCAGGAAGATTTGGGGCTGGGAGCCAACAATTAATCACTTAAAAAAAAGAAAGTCTTAGTCCATTTTGTGCTGAAAAAAAAAATCAAGGGATTTTGCATATTTAAATTAGTAAGAGAAAAAAATCAGAAAGTAAAATCAACAATTTGTCAAGTTATCTTATTTCTCATATCACCTATCATCCATCTTCTCAAACATCTATTTTTGTAGTCATCTTCACTATTATCCAGTTGTTACCTTTCCTCTTTGAGCTTGTTTATGCATTAATTCCTTCAGCCATTCATTAAAACAAAAAACAAAAAACAAAACACCACCTTTCTGTGATGGGGTCTTAAGACAAAAAATAATCAATAACAACAAAAAAATAAAAACAAAAAAGCCTGAAAGAATCTCTGTCCTGAGTGAATCTACAAGGAAGGAAGGAAATGCATAATCCTCAGGAACATGCTCACCTGACTACAAGCATACATGCCCTAACTCATGGCCATTCTGCTTCTTGAACTAGAGGTTAAACTAACACCTCAAGGTGATTGGGTGAACTGGTCCAATGGCTGCTATTCCCTGCACTCCCAACTTCTCGTCAAAGGGAAATGGTAGATGAAAAGGATTGAGTCAGAACTGATGCCATTCTGCCTGGACAAAAGAGAGCCACCACAAATGGCTACTGGGTGTATGTTTCTGTGTATACCAGGGTATGGGATTATCTATTGATGTATGTATATATGAGTGTATGAAAGTACAAGTGCTTGTGTATATAGATGTGTGAGTATATTCTTTGTGCATGTATGCATGCGTATTATGTGTGTAAGTTTTGACATCATATCTGGGGAAGAGGAGGGTAATCAAGAGATAAATGCTTTTCAAGCTCATGGCACAAAAATGTCACCTGGGTTAGGGCTGGAGGGTATCATGGCTCATGATGAAGACTGAAGCCATGCCAACAAGAGGAACATTTTCTCTTTTCCTGCAGCCTCTGAGAACAGGATTCCTTCTCTTTGCCCAGTGAATGTCCCTCCTGGGCTGAGGTCTTGCTCTCAGACTTCTGGAGGGCCAGGCCTAGCTGAGCCTGAGTGCTCTGCATTGGACAGAGCATCCCAGGCATGCTCGATTGGGCACCCTGGGGCTTCCCTGCTCAAGAGGCGTGACCAAGTTGCTCCATGTGGCAGGCCATGAGCTCAGGACAGGAAAAGAAAGGGCAGAAAGCACTGCAGTCCCCTAAAGGCTTTTACCCGGTGGGACAAGGGAATGGTGGATTTGCTGAATCCTTCAATTTTGCTCTTCCTTCACTGGAATACCATCTGAAACTGCCTGGCTCCTAGTAATAATGCTTACACAAAAACAACTGCCATAATGCTGTGCGGGGTGTCCCAAAATTCATTGTTATAAAATTCAGGGTCAAGTTATAAGAAAATAGCTATAGGCAGGGGTGACCTGTACAGTCAATGAACATTTGTGTTGAAACTTCTCTAGTTTATACAGGCACGTTCCTGGGTATGGGGAAAGATTAACATTTTTCATTCCCTGGTCTGGCAGTGCATGGACAAGCTGTGGTAGGAAGGGTAGCTGAGCAGGATAAGAAGCTCATCTGGGCATAGAAAATTGCTATGGGGCACTATGGTTGTCTATGACATGAGCTACCCCAAAGCCTCTGTGTATGTATGACAGATATTAATATCCAACTTCCTGTTTTGTCCCTGGACTGTGAAATGTCACCCTGTGAGACGTAAGAAAAAGCATCATACATTTTGACAGGGACTGTTTTTCCTTTGTGAGACTGTCCAGATGGGAAATTCTGGTCTCTGAAAGATATATCATGATGTGGGCAGGAAATGTGTCACTCCCACTACCATAGGGCAGTCCTGTATTCAAAACTTGGTGACCTTGGTCAGATGAGGTGACCATAGCAAGGTCCATGAATGTCTTAGAAGGAGGTGTTGCACAGGAAGCTCTGCAACATCTCCTTCCAAGTGAGGGGCTGTTTGTGTTTGTGGTGTACACAGACATCATGGAATCCAGGGACCCATAGCACTACTGAGGTGTGGGAGCTAGTGAAGGAAAGATAGTCCTCACCTGTGACATGGGTATTATAGGCCTCATCATAGGACTAATCTGAGGATAAAGGTGACAATGCATGTGATGTGTTGGGCACAGGGCCTAGCATGCAGGATATGCTTAGGACGGAACACCTGGGCGTTTCTGCATGTTTCTGCGTTTCATCCTCAGGCTGAACTTTGATCTCATTAAACTTACTAACTGGCTGAATCTAATAGTGAAGTTGCTTATGCCAGTGACTCAAAAACATGATTTCCTCCTACTCTTTATGGAAAAGAGCAAGAGTTTAAGGTTTCCCATGATTCCAAATTTCAGGTGTGATTAAAACTTGTTTCAAAATAACATTGATGGTATTTTGGGCTGGGAATGTGGCTCAGTGGTAGAGCACTTGCCTAGCATTTTTGAGGCCCTGGGTTCTTTCCCCAGCACTGCAAAAATGAAACAAAGAAACATTGACAGTATTTACTCATTTTCTAGTAATTCTATAGTCTTAATACTTTAATCAGTCCTAATAAGGACACTGAATTTGACTCAGGACACTGAATTTTGGTTGTTATGGAAACTTTGCATAAAATAGGTGATATATTTGAGATGCAATTTCCTCAAGTGAAATCAAAGGATTTTTTTTTGCCCCTGTTCTCATTTGAGTTGGTCTCCTTTGTTATAAGGTTATATCAAGGCATCTAGAGCCCAGTGTGATGTGGAATTTCAACCTGTCATCACTTCCGAATGAAGATTTCAATACTTTAAAGTCTTTTGGGAGGAAATTAATGACACTCTCAATTTAGGGAAATTCATTAGGTTTAATGAAATAACAGTGTGGGCTGGGGAGTGGGAGACTACAAAGAATAGTGCAACTCCCCAGGGCTCCCATGGGAATCTAGGAGGAAACTATATAGAGGTGTGGAGGCCTCCATGACCTTAGGTTTAGGAATATAGCCCACTCAAAGTGATCTTGCCCAGAGGAAGCTGGGGGAATAAATACCTAGTTCCTACTCTCCTTGCGCATCCCATGTAGGTGTTCCCCAAGGGCTTAAACCCACCTGGTCACCAGAAAGCCCTTGACCTGTCTATCTGGTCAACCTTTAGGCAGAAATCAGAAGGTGGAGTAAGAAGAGCAGAGCACAGATATGGAAGAGCATTTTTCAGGGGAATGAGTTTCCAATTTTAGATATGCACTTCTAGATAGAGAATTGAATGAGCCTTCTCAGGTATGTACAACATAGTAGGGTGACACCCAAAGAACTAAAACTTAACCTGAGTGTGCAGTAAAACCAAAGAGCTGCAAAAAAAAATTTTTTTTTTAAATGCACAATTGGACTTTACCTCAGAGTAGGTTTTACCCTATTAATAGGATCTAAAAAAACATATAAACATATACAATCCACAGGAATGGAATGTCAATCCAACTAGGACTGGTGTGTGTGTGTGTGTGTGTGTGTGAGAGAGAGAGAGAGAGAGAGAGAGAGAGAGAGAATGAGAGAGAGCGCTGAGTCCCTTTTACATGCAGAATCAGGGGGTTCAAAGCACTTGCTATATGTAACTCAGACTTAAGCTAACAGCTGGCCTCCAGAGATTATGTAAGGAAAGAATAACTATGCATGGGAGCACATGGATGAGCTGGCTTTCTCTGGGCAAGAAAGGAAACTGTGATGTTTTCCCCAACACCCTCATTAGGGTTGGGCTCTGTAACTGAGAGTTTCCATCATGCCCTCTCTCTCAGCTCAGGAGAATTGCTTCCTCATTACCAAGACCTGGTGTGACCCAATGCAAAGCCAGCCCAAGTCATGACAACAATAAAAATACTAGAAAGGCAACAGGGAAAGGCAGGAGAAAAAGAGAAATCAAACAGCCAGGACACCAAGGCCATGAGAAGATACAAAGAGACATTCCAGGATATATACCCAGAGAAACAAGGATCAGAAAATTGGGGAATGGGAAAATAGGGAGGTAATATTTAGAAACTTTATGGGTTTGGCTGCTAAATACATATATTTTTAACAACCATTAATAGCTTGATTTTCAAGCATGATTAATTCTGCCCAGCAAGGAGAATGAATTGAGTTCATTTGGAGAGATTATCTATTTATCTTTTTGAAACGGGCTCTGGTGGGTTTCCAGACCAAGGAAACAATATGAGGCCTGGGACAGGGAGTAGCATGGGGTAGTGGGGGTTCAGGGAGGGAGCAGTGAGACTAAGCACACGACCAGAGGAAACATGGCAGAGCCATACCTGGAAAGAGGGGCCTCATACAATATAAACATGAAAATTTCTTTCTTACCTCATGGTAGAACATACTGAAATTTGGGGGCAAAATGTTTTAGATATTAGGAGATACTAACTTTTTGTGATATATACTTTTAGAATCAGAAATCATTTTGCCAATAAGAAAGCTCAGTAATGTTTAAGAGATACACAGACCTGACATACAATATGTGCAATCACTTATGAGAAAAAAAAATGATATACAAAGTGGGATTCTTCTAGTATTTGCTTTCTAGTGGATCTATTTTGGGATAAGCAACTTCATGAAATTGGAATTCTTATGCAATGTGCTATAATGACTAGCCTAAAAAAGTAGACCTCCCATTAGATGGTCTGAGGCAATATAAGACAAGCAGCTTACAATGTAGTTGAAAAAAATATATAGGAACCAATGAGAAAATAGCATAAGGTAGGTTTAACAAAGGGCTTAGCTGTGTAGGTCTGGTTGTCACAGTGACAGAAATTCTGAGAAAGGTCTATGTGGTGTTGACAGGTTCTCAGGAAGTCAAGAAGAATGCCAGCTGGGTCTGGAAGGAGGGAGATGATCTGAAGCATGCAGAAGACAGAATATTCTGCTTGAGAACTGGAGACTATGAGTGTAGAGGGAAGGGTGGGAACAAAATGAGCTGAAGGTCCTAGGTGAGGGGGCTGAGAAAGAACATCCCTACAGCATCTGAAATAGTACTCATTCTCAGAAGTCACTGGTTGCTGAAATATTTGGGTCAGATGAGAAAGAAGTTCTTTGTGAATTCAGCTCACAAGTTGCCACTAGAACATCATCCAGACACCAGCTTCATTCTTCCTGGGGCTGGCAGGGACAATTAAAAATAATGACACTGTTTCCTATTGGTAAGAAAGTTGAAATTAACAATAGCAGTTAGGATTGTCAGTTGTTGACATTTTCTGGATTATTTGTATTATTTATTCTAAATAACAACCAAGGATCCTGAAACAGCCACAAATAGCTTTATTGATGGATTAAACCAAATCCTTAGAGAAGAAATAATACGCAAAGTCTCTGGGTAATTGAAGAAAAGGAAATATAAACTCAATTAGTTACCCTAATACCAAAACCTGGCAAACACATGACAAGAAAAGAAACTAAAGACCAATATTTCTCATGGATATAGCTGCAAAAAGTTCTTAATAAAGTTGTAGAAAATCAAATTCAATATTAAAAGAATAACATGTTATACCCAACTGGGATTTGGTACAGGAATTCAGGGTTGGTTTAACATTTAAAAATTAATTTAATTTGCCTTCTTTTGTGGGGGAATATACTGGGGATTGAACTCAGGGGCACTTGACCACTGAACCACATCCCCATTTTTTATTTAGACATAGGGTCTCACTGAGTTGCTTAGTGCCTTGCTTTTGCTGAGGCTGGCTTTGAACTCACAATCCTCCTGCCTCAGCCTCCTAAATTGCTGGGATTATAGGCGTGTGCTACTGCACCCCGTTATTAATGGACAAGAAAAGGTATATGATGTCCTTAATAGATGCAGAACAGACATTTGATAAAATCCAATCTCCATTCCTGATTATGAACTCTCAACAAACGAGGAGTAAAAGGGAACTTCCTCAACTTGGTAAAGGGCATATGTTAGTCAGCTTTTCATTACTGTGACAAAATACATGGATAAAATTGTAAGAAGAAAAATTTTAATTTGATTCATAGTTTTGCAGGTTTCAGTCCATGGTTGATTGTCTTGTTGCTTTTGGGGCCTGTAGAGAGGCAGCACATCATGGAGGGGAGCATATGATGGAGGAAACCACACAAAGAGGAATATATATATATATATATATGGAGAGAGAGAGTGCACGAGAGGAGGAAAGATGTGAGGGTCCCCAAATTCCCCATAAGGACCTGTCCTCAATGATCTAACTTCTTTCTACCATCTCCCAAGCCTTTAACACTTGGACCTTTGGGGGACACCCTGGATCCAAACTACAGAAGCACATTTAAAAACCCTCCAGCTAATATCATACTTAATGGTCAAAGATGAATCTTTCCCTGTAAGATCAAGAGTACGAGCCAGGTACAGTGGCACACACCTATATTCCCAGTGGTTCAGGAGGCTGAGGATTGTGATAAGCATGTCTGTTCTCATTGCTTCTATTCTATTCTACATTGCACTGAAGATTCTGACCAGTGCAATGAGCAAGAAGAAAAGACCAAAGATTTGATTGGCTCAGTGCTGACACCAAGAAACAGGGCTGGATTCTTTAGGAATGCCTCTGATGTTTTCTTGCATATGACTTGAAATCAGATACATTGCTTTTGCAAATGACCTTGGCCTCTGTGTAGCTGTGTTGCTTTGAAACATCCCTTAACCTCTTGTAACCTCAGTTTCCCAAGTGTTGGGATAAGCATAATAGCAACCCACTGGCAGATCTTTTGTGAAGATTAAGTGGAGTAAGTATACACATGAAAATGCTTATAAACTATAAAGGGCTATTCCAACATTTGGTTTTGTTACATGCATGTTGAATGGTGGCAGGAGCAATATAATCCTTTGCAGATGCAGCAGGGAGATGTGAGGGTTGGGATTTGAGGACCTGGGTCACCTAGGTGCTCAAGGAGGGGCTGGAAATTAGGCTGGAGATATGGTCCAATACTTACTAGGTGGTAGCTGGACCAAGCCTCTGAGCACACTGGGTGGGATTCCAGCTTGGGCTGCACCTCCTCCTCTCAGGTGTGGCAAAGGTGGGACATGGCGGTTAGCTGGAGGAGGGAGCAGGGGACACAAATGCCCTGGATGAGATGTGCTCATGAGTTCCCTCCTTATTGCTCTGCTCTCTTTGCTGAACTTTAGATGCTCTACCCAATCCCAAAGCCTCCTCCAGGTTCAGGGGGAAATAACCCACAGCGGGCCCCCATTGCTTGGTAACTCAACACTTGACCTCCTTGGGGAACATCTGCTTTTTAAGAGGGCACAGGGTGCAATGCCACAGTGCCTCCCCAGGACTTTGCAGGGGCAGTGGGGCTTCTACTCAGAAGGTAATTGAAGTCACATTCTCTGCAGAGTCCTCTCAGACTGAGCAGATGGATGGCCTGCCTCTCTAGCAGGGCATAAGGGAGGTAAGCTAAGAGTTTTCATGAAAGAATGAGGCAATTTTTCAGGAGGAAGCACCACATGGAAGAGAGAAGATGGAGAAAGGTAGAGCAGATGTGACTGTTAAATGGTCTGCCCACAATTGGCCCCAAGAGGAGGGCTCAGCCATACAAAAGCCAACTGGTCTGGCCAGCTCCAGGAGGCCAGGAGGGCCAGAGACTAAGGAGGATCACCTGGGTGTGCTTGTGATCACTGCGCATCTGTTAATGAGCAGCTGTGCTTCTGGGAAGATGAGAGGAAGCAGAATTTTACTGCTCTCAGAATTGAGTACCGGATCAGGTATTTGCTTGAAGCAGAGTGCAATCATTCAGATCTTTGAGGAATCAGGAGGCATTATGTTCCAGGTCTGGGAACAAAACATGCCCTGTTGGGTGGTTGCTTCAAATACTGAAAAATTAAAGTGGCTTGTTGGGCAACCATTTGGTTTGGCAAGTCCTCTGGCATACCTTGCACAGTTTTGGGAAGCTGTGTCACTTCTGGACTTTTGACAGTTATAAATTTTGAGAGTGGAATAGGTCTAAGGTGTGGCTCTTGGGAGTTGTAACTATAGAAAACAATGAGAAATAAAATAATTAAAATGGCGGGGGGGAGGGGTTGTGGCTCAGGGTAGAGCACTTGCCTGGCATGTGTGAGGCACTGGGTTCAATTCTCAGCACCGCATACAAATAAATAAAAATAAATTGTTCATTGACAACAACAACAACAACAATTTTTTAAAATAATTACAATGGTCTCTTCCCATAAGTGGCCTGAGGTGATCCGTGAAAATCATCTGCTACTCTCTTGACCCGAAAACCCCACAAAATCATGCAAAACAAAAGGTTCAAATCTTCATGTTTACTTTAAGAACACCCATGAAACTGCACAGGCCATCAAGGATATGCATGCCACGAAGTACCTGAAAGATATCACCTAAAAGAAGCAATGTGTGCCATTCGGTGTTACAATGGAGGAGTTGGGAGGTGTGCCCCGGCCAAACAGTGGGGCTGGACACAGGGATGGTGGTCCAAAAAGAGTCCTGAATTTTTGCTGCACATGCTTGGACATATCCAGGTGAACAAAGCACCCAAGATGCACCACCGCACTTGCAGAGCCCGTGGTTGGATTAAACCATACACGAGTTCCCCTTGCAATCTGAGATGATTCTCACGGAGAAGGAACAAATTGTTCCTAAACCAGAAGAGGAGGTTGCACAGAAGAAAAAAGATATCCCAAAAGAAACTAAAGAAACAAGAACGTATGGCATGGGAATAAATTCAGCATAAAATAAATGCAAATAAAAGTAAAAATAAAATAAAATAATTACAATGAAGAAAATATTCAGATACTCTTTAGCTATGATTTTTTTTTTTAAACCCAGGAAGGTTAAACAACTGGTAATTGCTTTACTTTTATTATCATGACTAGCCACAGTCCTAATGGTCTTATCAAACACCTTTTGGGGCTCAGAGACCCTTCCTTGTACAGAAGCCGAAAATGTCCACATTCTCTAAGTCTCCCTTGCAGCAAAGGTCTGAGCATAGGCCACAAGCTCCCCCCACCCAATGGCCTAGCTCAATCTTTCTTTTGGGAGAGCACTGCAGGACACAGACTGGCAGATCCCACCTGTCGGGCCCAGGCATGGAGGAGTAGGTGTGAGTAGTCATTCACCCTGGTGACTGAAGCATACCTCTGTCAGAGGCTGTTTTCAAACTCTGACCATGCTCCAGTTCTGCTTTGCTGCTTGGAACAAAATAACACCACTCCAAGGCCAAGAGTGCTTATTGCAAATTCTTCTTGTTCAGTTCCCACCCTCTCTTCCTAAGCCCTTCAGCTGATCAGTGTCCTTGGACCAATTCCATTACTGCACTTGAAGCACTGCTACCTTGGCACACATGAACACATCTGTTGTTTAATGTCTTACAAGAGCTGATCCTGGGGTGGCACAGGGAGATGCCAGAAATATGAGATGAAAGAAGCATGAGGAAGCAGGAAAATCACAAAATGAGTGACTTTTACAGACAAATATAGTCTTATAAATCATCACTGATTTAGAGATGAGGATTTCATGGTTCAGAACAATAACATGCTTCACTTGAAGTTTCACTTGAGTGATTTCTACAATACTTCACTGCCTCTTTCCTTTCTAGGTACATTTATGTGGCAAAAATAGTTATTCATCATAAATTTCAATGAAAATGTCCTGATCATGTGGAATAATTGGAATTTTCATTTGCTGTGGGTACAACCACTTATTAAAACTGTTGGACAGTATCTATTACACTAAAGTCTGACGCCAAGAAATTCCATTCTTGGTATAATCCAACAGACATGTGTCACTATGCACACTAGAATATATGTGTGCACAATGTTCAAAGCAGATTGATTCAAAAGAAACAAAGATGCTGAAAGTACCTCAATGTCCCGCAGAAGAACAGGAACATTGTAGGATATTCTAGCAATGGAAAATTGTACAGCAATGACATGAAGTACTGCCACATGCCACACAGATGAATCTCATCAGAGAAGGTAATATGCATTAGTATGATGTATGTATGGTTGCATTTCTATAGTGTTCAGAACTAATCTCTGGTGTTATAAGCAGAAGAGTGATACCTTGTGGTGTGGTTGTCTTTTGGGAATGGCAATGGGCATAAAGGAGGGACTTTAAGGTACTAATAACATTCTATCCCTTACTGGTTCATCAACTATGTTTACTTTGTAAAAATTCATCTGGTTGTCCACTTATGGTATGTGTGCTTTTCTGTATGTGAGTTATGCTTTAATAAAAGTGTTTATTTTTTTTTAAAGAAAGTTTCTAACTGGGTATGGTGGTACATGCTTGTAATCTCCATAACTCAGGAGGCTGAGGCAGGAGGATCCCAAGTTTGAGGCCAGTTTCCACAATTTAGTGAGACCCTGTCTCAAAATAAAAAACAAGAAGGACTGGAGACATAGCTCAGTGGTAAAGTACCTTTGGATTTAATCCCCAGCACCACCTCCTATCCCCCCACAAATCCCTGACAACACAGGTAAACAAAATTAATTATTTCCAAGGAAACTGAAGCCAAAAAGAGTTACAAGAGTTACAATACAAGAATACAAACAGTTATATTGGTGCTGGATCATTTCCTATGGGGAAAACCCTTTATTCAGCTGCTCACAAGAACTTCTTTGTATTATAGCATAGTCCAAAAACTTTCAGTTCATGCTGACAATCTCCAATCTTTGCAAAAAGTTCAGATCCTTAGCGCAAGCAGGAGGGGAACCAAGCAGAACATTTCAGAAAGAGCTCTACAGCGGGGCTAGGGAGTTGTGAAAGTAGATGTGGAGTAAGGCAAAAGGCCAGAGCCACTAGCCACACAAGTCCAGGAAGTGGGATCAAAAGAGCCAAAGCAGGAGTTTAGCCAGGCTAGGGGTGGAATTTAGCTTTCCAAGAGCCCTGAAAGAACTGGGATGGAGAGAGGACAGCTGGACTTGATCAGAACCCATTCAACATTCTAGTGCCCCAATGTGAGAGTTAAAAAGGAAAGATGAAGGGATAGGACATAGGGCATCCTGTGTAGTTTGAGTCTTTACAGATTTAAAAAGAAATTCTGAAAATCTGTAAGTGTGTTCTGTTTCTGGCTTTCCAAACAATTTCTGGCTTCCTTGGACAAGGCAGGGGATGGGAACTTCTTTGTCCCACCAACTTCTGGGTTCTCTCCAGGGCTGTGCCTGGGAAGAAAACTGCTGACAGCCAGTCTTCCCACAGTTCTTTGCCCAGAATGGATCTCCCTCCCTCAGCCACACCCTCTGCTGGCTCTGTCCCTTGTCCCCAGGGTTGGAACACATTCTGGGAGCTGGACTGGTTGGCTCACCTACTTTGGAGCAAGAGCAGTAACATCTTGTGAGTATTGAGTAAGGGTTACCCTGGAAGAGGCCTCAGTCTCTCAGAATCTTTGGAGGATTTTTCATGAGCTTAGAAAAGGAACATCTCTGAGCCTCCATATCATCCTCTGTTTAGTTCCATAACCAACTGACCCCAACTGGCCTTCTCTGAAACTGTATCAATGTACCTGTGTAGTTGACAGAAACAAACTGTCATGTGTGAATAACAGCAAACAAAAACAAACAACAGCAGCACAGTTAGGGAAATGAAACTGGGGGGAAATGGAAGCAGGCTGACAATTTAAGAAGGCAAGTATTGTCACAGCCTGGGGATTAGCAAATTTGAGGTTTTAGGAGAGCAAAAAAGGGAGAAAATCTCAGAGATGGAAGAATTATAGTAATTAGAATTGTTTTCTTTCTCTACGGTATGCACAAAGAGTGTTAAAATAATAATTCATTTTAAGTACTGGGTGGGACCTTGAGTAAGAGAAGAGGAAAGGACCAGTGCCCAGAGTGGGATTCACAGGGGTGGGTACCAAGGGTGGGGAAAATGCCACCCTGGGAGTATGATCCTGCCTCTCACAATGAAAAGTAAGCACCTCACTATTTGGGAAGTCCTTTGTCAGCATTTTGGGGCTATATATGTAGTGCTAAATTGGTGTTTACTTTACACACATGGATTTAGGAAATAATTCCATTAAGCAAAGGGGCCCATAAAACTATTTTCCCTCATTCAGACTTTGCAAAACAATATTACCTGTTGAGGCCAAAATTCAGAGAGAAGATTGCATGAGCCTGGGTGTGCAAGAGACACAGTGTTTGACTCCAGAGGTTGCCATTTGCATTGCAATTGCTGTAAAGGGCACTCTGGAGTTGAGCTGTGCCCAATATGCCCATGTGGACATCCACTAGGCACTGCCAGGAAGTTTTTCATAGGTCCCTTCTCAGCCTTCTCTCATGATACTGATAAAGGCTGTTTTTTCCAAATCTTGCCTCTGACCCTTCCCAAGTCTCTGCCACCTTCCCTCCACCTAGCAGGCGATGCTGCATCCTCCCCTTCCCTGTCCCTGCAAAAGTCAGGACTACAAGTTAGAGACCATATCAACTCCCTGCCCTCTCAATTAAAAATGCATCTCTTTCTGGATCTGCATTTCCCTCTCCCAGCTCAGCTGAAAGGAAAGATGGAGTTCCTTGACCCTCACTCAAGCTCCTTATCGGGGCCTTCTTAGGACTCCAGCACAAGCTATAGGCCATATACACTCCGGCTTGGGTAAGAGGGCTCCCTACTGGATGTGCCCTTCTGCAAGGAGTCTGGAGACAGGGTAGAGTGTCCACATGGGCCCAGGGTCCTGCTTTGAGAATGTGCTCCAGGTACTGAGAACCTCAGAATCTTGTGCCCAAATGGTTCTGTATCCCCTTCAGGGACTTTAAGACCCTTGTTCTGGGCTTGCGGTGCTTTCCCAAAGACATGAGAGGTGGTCACCAGGAGGCTGCTTGTGGGGCTGGAGGAGAAGATGGATGAAGCTTGAACATGTGGGTTGGACTTCCATGTGTGTGAACGCAAGACCCCTCATGATTCCCTGAGGAGCAAGGGATGAAGGAGAGGGGGACTGGGGCCAGAATAGCTCTGACTATAGTACAATATCCAGAACATAACTCCAAGGAATTTGAGCGTTTTTAATCAAACTCTGGCCTTCTGACCTATGAAGGTATGTTTGCCAAGCTAGAAGAGTAGACCACATTTCAGTTTATAGTTTATTAGCTTGATTTGTACATTTAAATATCAAGGCCCCCATTTATAATCTTGCCCTAGACCAAGCAAATGTTAAGGTCAGGCCTATTTTCAATCCCTCTTTCTTTCCTGCCTTTAAATACTTCCATGCATCTGTCAGGTGAGAAATAAGCAAGTAAATAAATGAGCAAAGACCTGTCCATAGCCCTCAGTCTCCCCATCTCTCTCTTTCTAAATACAGATTGTTTAACCAAAGAGGAACTCAGCAGTCTGTCACAGAGGGCCTGCAGTGCTCTGAAAACAATGAAGACTACCTCTGCCTAAGTAAGCCTGTGATCCACAGGTATTTATCTCACATATACTTTTGTCTGTGATGGAGAAAACACAGACTACTTCAAGAAGATTCTTCAGAGGGGTATCCCCCAAACAAGCACCACTCTCACACCCCTGAGAAGGCTGTGACTGACTTCTGAGGGACTCCATTAGCTTCTTGTTGTAGTGGGTTTGTCTCAAAGACAAACCAAGTTGCTTATCCTATAGCTTAGATTACGTAATGCACAATGGGCTAACTCTTGCTGTTGGGGGTTTAGAGGGTCCTGACTGAGCTTCAAGGTTTTTTCCCCATAATCAAGAAGTCCCATATCAACTGGAGCAGCCATTTTTTATGTGGTGAGCAGTTAATAGTATATTTTATGCATATTATTCCAGACAACATGCACAGTGTGCCTTCTATCCAGCAGCCCCATGATCCCAAATATCCACCCTATTTCCTGAGATTCTTGAGAAACAATAAACTAGGCACTCTATGTCTCAGATGATACTGGGTAGCTTAACAAGTACATTATTCATGTATAATCCTTCAGTCTTAACTGAGATCAAGACTTTGGCTGAGGCTACGTAACTGATACACCTCAGTCATGTCACCCGTATCCTAAGGGGGCTCTAGCAAACTTTGGCAAAGGAAGCGCAGCACTGGTAAAGGACTCAGGTGCTTGCTGAAGAGAAAGTACACAAAAGGGCTCATGCTGCTGCAGAGGTGAGACATACCTTTCAAGTTCTCAGGCATAACTTGGGAAGGAATTTGGAGGAGGCTTAGGTCCTGTCTCAATACACTAGCTAGCAAAATACGGGTCACCAGTGCTAATTAATCTATAGCAATGCATATGGAAACACGTGAATTACAAATGCCTCAAGATGTGTGGAGCTCCCTTTTGTGTCAACACTGGGCAGTGATTAGAGCTGCCAAGGTAGATGTGGATCAGGTTTCTTGCCAGCTCAAAGCCTTTCCTCCCTTGCATGGATGTCCTCCAGCATTTCTCTCATGCTCTTCCCTGCTACCATCTCTTGGTGCTCTGCCACTCAGTCCTTGATGACTCTGGCAAATGTCCACAGGGAGTTTATATCCAGCGAAGAAGACAAATAAATGCCTTTCTTTCCCTACTAGATTGGAGGCTGCTGAAAGCAGGAACTAAGAACATTCCATTATCTTTGTCCTCAGTAATTAGTATATAAAAGGCAATCAAGGAATACTGGATAACTGTGACTAATGGGAACATGGAACTGAACAAAAGGGATGTTAAAAGGATATAAACATTGCATGTCAACCAAGACAGAAAGGGTAAGTGGAAATTGATGAGACTACAGGAGGATG
Organism: Marmota marmota marmota; assembly: GCF_001458135.2. Lineage (NCBI taxonomy): Eukaryota > Metazoa > Chordata > Mammalia > Rodentia > Sciuridae > Marmota > Marmota marmota. The sequence goes on from NW_025999990.1 coordinate 30,376,246, forward strand.
GTGTTGGGAGAAAAGGAGCTTCCATGTTGGAGCAATGAGTCTCTAGACCCTGAGTGATGAAGGTGCACAGCTAGTTGTTGGAACTGAAAACTGAGCTGGAGTGCAGAGACTTGCGGCAAAGGCAAGGCTGGAGAGATGGCAAGTCTCTGAAGGCCTTTAAAACCATGTTGTGGACATTGGGATTCATTCTAGGGTCTGTATTAAGCCACTGAAGTGTTTCAAGCAGGGGGACATGATCTGAAAACTGCAGGATCTTCAAAGAGATCATCTGGATCAACAGTGGAAGAAGGGAAACAACTCATAAGGCAATGTGCAGTCCAAGAGAGACAGATGATGGTGGCCAGAACAGGGTTATGGTGTGGAGGGATATGAAAATGAAGAATTAAGCATTTAGTTTGAACAACTAGTAGATAATTGTGGAATTTACTGACATAGGAAACACTGAAGAAGAGAAGAAAGGATGATGAATTCTGTTTTGTCATGCTGAGTACAAAATGCCTGTGAGCATATGCATCTATTATATGGGTGAGAAATTTTATATCTGGAAATGTATCTTTGGAGAATGAATCAGGAAAGAGCTGCACATGGAAAATAGTCTCTATTAGATACTAATTTAGTAACTCCAAGAGTTAGTAAATGTCTGAGGAAAATAAAGAGTAAGAAGGACAGGGTGTCTTGGACATCAGGAAACTCTCATGTGTAAAGATTGAGCAGGAAGAGCCTGGTTCCAAAGAGGGCTTCTCATGAGAACACCTGGGAAACTTTTAAAATATGTAAGGACATGATTATGCAATATATATTTTGAAAAGCCTGTAACAGCATTAGAAACCATATGCTAAAAGAAGATGACTATCAAAGAGGTAACCAGTGTTTGGGGAGTGGATGGTAGTGTTTCAGATACAAAGGGGAGAATTTCAAAAAGAAACCAATCTTTTAAAAGCAGGACTGACTTTAGTAACAGGAAGCCAAATAGTTTTGCATCCACTTGTCTGACTCTTTAAAAGAAAGAAATTAGCATTTGAACTCAATAAACATTACAAGAAGGAGCCTAGCAAAGCACCCTGTGCTCAATGTCCTCAGACATGTGGACAAAACAGAGATGGGAAGGAGAGGAGAAGGAAGGTGTTTTAGATGGCAGAAAGCTTCTCATTGGAAGCAGAATTTGAACTGAGACAAAACAGATGGTAATGAGGCAAGCAGCTAAGCATTCCTAGGAGAGAAAATAACAGAGTTAAGAGAACAATGTACAGTCTAGGAAACAGAGTTAGTTCCTTGGCTGGAGCAAAAGGCATTAAGTATTAGAAATGAGGGTAGTGCTCAAGTTATTAAGGACCTTATATAGCAAGCCTAAATTTATTTGGTTTTTATTTTTGAGGTAAAAGAAACCCAAGGAATATAATAAAATAAGTGGTACATTGGATTTGTGACTTAGAAAACCCATTCTGTCAGTCAGGGAGGAGGATGGTCCGGGGTTGGGGATGGATTAAGAAAAGATAGAGACCCAAATTCCCACTGGGAGACTGTTGCAAGGATCCAGACATGAGAGATGGGTTCACCGGGGTTAGAGTAGGGGAGAGGTGAGCTGAACTGAGGGCAGGATTAAAATGGGAGGTGGATAGGATACCAGAAGTTTGCTTAGGTGACTGGCTGGTTGAAGCTATCAGTCCTTGAGAGGAGGAATAAAGAAAAAACTAGATTTAGGGGAGGATAGGGGTGGAGATTCATATGGCAGAGAACATTTTGATCCTGGAAGGTTATTCCATTCTCCAAAAGAGAAAAAAATACCAGTAACAAAATTGTTTCCTTAATTGCTCTTTTACCTGTAAGTCATTCTATAGCATTCTTCGTTCAAATATCCAGACTCATATGTCACTTTAGTTTCCAACTAGTCACTGCATGAAGTTCACTCATTTATTATTTACTTCATTCAAACATAATTCCAATGCACCAATTACTTGTAAGTTACTGTGAACAGACAAGTAAGACATAACTTGCCCTCTCCTCAGAAATGGCATTCTAGTTGGATCCAAAAGGACTATAACCACCCCATTATAAATCATGTAGTTTGATGCCCTAAAGGTTCTGAAGTATAGAGTAGAACAAAGTAAATAACCATGAGGTGGAGCAGAGTTAATAAATAGGCTTTAGCAGAACTGTGACCTCCCTGAAATCTGTATTAAGGAGGAATAAAGAAAAGGAAGGAAGGGTAGTATGCTCAAACAGGTCTCTAACCCTTAAAAGGTTAAGAAACACTCTAGCTTTCAAGTTCATTTGGGTACTATTGAAATACTTTTCCAGCATGGAAAGGCAGAGACCAAGGGGAAGCTAATAGCTTGGCAATCTGCCTAGTCCTCTGATAATGGACTATATTGTCTTTTATTTTTATTTTTGTAGTACTGAGGATTGAACTAAGGGCCTCATGCCTGCTAGGCAAGCACTCTACCACTGCTACACCCTCAGCCTTAAAGTACCTTCGTTCTTACAAACATCAGAAGTGACCAATTTTCTGACTTAGCGTGAGAAAAGGCAACACGATCATTAATTCTAAAAGCCTAGTTATTTAAAAAGATCAGATGTTCACTGGGGATTTCCAGGCACGTGCGCCAAAGCCCAGGACACCGCCTGGCTGACACCTTCCCGCCCGATTGAATAAACTGTTCCGAGCTCCGCCTTTTAGACTCAACCGAGAGAAGTCAGCGAAAGCTGTGGAGTCCAGACCAGGTTTTCAAGCATCAAGACGGAAGTAATAACAAGCCGGAAGTTCCAGAGCCAGCCCCGGGAAAGGGGGAGGGGGAGCAGGAGAAAGACTGGGTAGGATGGCGGCTCAAATTCCAATTGTGGCAGCCACTTCCACCCCCGGGATAGCCCGGAACAGCAAGAAAAGGCCAGCTAGCCCTTCCTACAACGGCAGCAGCGGAGGGGGCTACGGATCCAGTAAAAAGAAAAAGGTATCCACCTCTGGCTTTGCGCAGGTACGCTGGCACTCTCCTACTCTGCGCGTGCGCGGGGCCGAGAAGGACAGAGCGCATGCGCACGGCCGGCGGGGCGGAGCGTGTGCACGAGCGCGTGCGCAGTGTCGGGCTGGGATGGTGCCAGCTGAAGTAAATGCTGGTTGAAGTAGATGCTGGTTGGTGGTGTAAATGAGCATTCCCCACCCCCACCCCACCCCTCTAAGTTTTAACGCTTCGGCTTTGGTTAGATTCACCACCCACCTTGTATTGTGAGGGGAGAAGAGGAGATGAGTGGTTGTTACAGATTTAGGACAAGGACCGCCCATCCCCATCGAGGTCGCATTTTGAGCCGGGCGCATGACTTAGAACCTGAGTGTCTTTGAAAAGTAGCGGGTCTCCCCTTGGTTCATCCTACTACATTGGCTGAGTGTCTGAGGTGCAGAGCGCCTTGTCCTACATGGGGGAACATAGAAATGCATTGATAACTTATAGTTTCCCTCATTTAGGAAATTTTTAATTTCTGCGTTATGATACCAGAGCAGAGACAGGCTGGCCTCTTGAAACATCCTTTGTGTTTTCAAACATAATATAAATTAAATCACACAGAATATTCTTTAGTGTCCCTCTAGGTTCCTTTGTAGAAAAGTCTTTTTGAGACTTTTTTGTTGTGTGGAAAAGTCTTTATGAGACTTAAGTAAATCTGACATCTTGTACAAACATTTACTGGTGGACATTTGAGTTAATTTAACTGGGATTCCAGGCGTGCTCCACTTGTGCATATTCTTTATTGGAGACTTTTCTGAGATATATCGTGGAATACTTTCTCCCAATATGCCTATTATTTTGATATTCAGTTATGCCAGGACCAAGGAATGTAGTCAGTACATTTTGGAGGAATGATTCTTTTAACCCCCAAAGTAGCATTGGTCAACTCCCACCATAACAAGCTTCAGAGAATGACCAAATGACTTCAGGATGCTGGAAATTCCAATAGCCCAAAGTAGTGGAAATTACAATTCTGGTGGCCTTAGAATACTCACTGAAAGGAAGGGCCTCCAAAGTACTCCCTGAGGACTTTCTTTGTCTTAGCAGCACCCTCTGGAGAGGCTGGAAAGAGCAGGACATTTCCTGGCATAGTGAATTCTTTTTTTTCTTGACTCTCCTCTTCCCAGCTGGTGTTTAAAGAAATGTAGTAACCAATTACTGCTTCCAGCCTCAGCATCCATCCCACGAAGAAGGAAAACAACTTGGCTTCTGTCTCTGGCAATAAGTCTTAAATTTTTGTCCTGCTCTAATTCCCTGATCCACAGCCATTAGCACAGTACTTCCTTGAGAACTGCCTGGAATTTTTCTAGAGGTGATCCTCATCTGTGTTCCTTGCTCAGCCTTTCTGTTATATTTCAGTTCAATTCAGTCAGCAAGTGTTTATGGTATTGTGTTTCTGTTTTGGCCCCAGAAGTATGCTTAAAGATATTTCAAAGTATTATATCCTGTTCCCTCCCTTCCAAAAATCTCTCAGAAAAAGAGAATGACAGATATATATTAGCTTTCTGTTGTTGCTGTTATGAATTACCACAAATTAAGTATCTTAAATAACTCATAGGATGAGAAGGTCAACCCACAGAAAAACCACTGTCTGAGAATGGAGTGTTGGGGAGAAAAGAAAAGCTTTATTCAGTGGCCAAAAAATGAGGAAGAGGGAGCTTTGCTCACAAATCAGCTTCTGGACTCTAGCAGCGGGTTGAAGATTACAGATATAGGATAGGAATGGTGAGGGAGAGACTAATAAAGGGGAGGAATATTCATGTCTTCTCTGGGACTAGGTAGTGATCATCCAGGAACTTGCATGCTACCTTCTTTCACTCATTCCATGAACTGGTGTGTCTGGGCGTGGCAGCTGGCAGGTGTCTTTAGCTTTAAGTAGGGAGAAACTAGGCAGGTAGGTCTTGTCATATTAATCCTATATTATAGTTTGGGACAAAACATTTCTCGAATGTTTAACAGGTTTACTTGTGGAGCTGATTAGAATCTGACCCAAAAATTAATGAAACAAAGGAGATAGACATAATATGAAGATAGAGATGCCAACATTCAGTCACCCATGGGACATCTGTAGGCCCCAGTGAAGAGTTAGTGCTTTCAGCAAAAGTGGTCTTCAGTTCCCTAAAGAGAAATGTAGGCAATGTTATCATCATAACCCACATGCCAGAGATATTATCTACAACAAAGCTAGTGGAAGACTAATAATTTATACCTAGCTCTGTGACCTCCAAAATTAGTAATTTTCAAGTCAATAAATAGCAAGTGAAGCTAGAGGGTTTATTTAGGCTTTCTTTGGTAACACATTCATTAGCTCATTGTTCTGTAGATCAGAAGTTCTAACATAATATGACTGGTTGGTTCTCTGCTCTGGGTATTACAAAGCTGAAATCCAAATGTTGATTGGGCTTTCTTTTCTGAAGGTCCTGGGGAAGAAAACAGTCAGCCTCATTCAGATTGTTGGCAGAATTCAGTTATTTGGAGGTAGTAGGGCTGTGGGTCCCTATCTCCTTGCTGGCAATCAGCTGCTGCCCATATTCCTGGGCACACGGCCTCTTCCATTTCCCAACTGGCTATGGAAAATCTCCCTTTAGTCAGTCCTTCTCGAGCTTCAAATATCTCTGACTTCTCTTACCTCTGGATTTAGATTTAAAGGATTTATGTGATTAGGACAAGCCTACTTAGATAATATCCTTTGTTTAAGATCGGCTAATTTGGGACCTTAATTGCATCTGCAAATCTCCTTCACCACAGTAACTAGATAAGGGTTACTTCACCACAGTAACTTGAATAACTGGGAGAAGGTGCTTATACACCTGGGACCATGCTACAATTCTACCTATCACCTACATGGGGGAATATAATAATTTCTAACCTTGAGCCCAAGTTGATTATATATAACTTCCATCTTAGTATTTTACTGTGGCAGGACAGAGGAAGATGGGACTTTTGACAGTAGTAAAGGAGAGGTGGGGAGGCAAATGGGCTTGAGATTGACTGAGGGGTGGTGGGTTTGAATGAGGAAGGCATTCCTGGCCCAAGGTTTCATCAGTGGGGAGGTGAGTGTTTTTATATAAATGACTTTCTTAAGTTAAAAGGGATTTTACATATCTTTCAGCACCTAAATTTCCCTGCATCAATAATTTTAACTGTTTTGTGTTTTCTTAAAAGCAAAATGTATAAAACGTCCATGAGACTTAAAATTTTACAAAAGATTTTTACTTAAGAGATTATTACAGTGTTTTTAGAGATTGTTGAAAAAATTCAATATTGTGGATTCATGGATTTTTTTTTTTAATATCATGGATTCTTAGACAAGTTTTACTTTCCAGAAATGTGCATATGGTTTCTAAAGTAAAATTGAGTGCATAGTTGAAATTTAAAGATGTTTGTAAATTTAAATGCTTAGAAGTTCTCAGGATTTGAAGAGAATGTTTTTGGTCTAGTAGTATTTTGAGCAAAGCATTTATAGATGTTTTCCTCTACATCAAACTTAGGAAATAGTTTAATAGTACAAAAACAATTTTGTTTTATTATGCCATCAAGGTGGGTCTTTATCCAGTTCAGCAGAAATTATTATTAAGTGTTTATACTTGTTAAATTTTGTAAATTGTCTTAGAATTACAATGCTGTATTTGGATTTATATTCTCAATGTAACTAATGTGGCTATTGATTAATAATGTTACGAGAGTACGGTCTTCCATTCATTCTGGTTATTATACTTTGAAAAAGATTACTGGACTGGTGGGATGGGGAACAGATATTGTGTTAAAATAAAAGAAATAGTGATAAATAATAGTAATTAATGTTTGAGCATTTACTATGTGCTAGACACTGTTCTAAGCTCTTTCTAAGCAATGTCATTTAATTCTCAAACTAACTTTATGTGGGTTGTTATTCTCATTTTACAGATCAAAAGATTAAGGGGAAATAAATAAAAAGTAAATAATTTGCCCACTTCCACATACTAATAAGTGGTAAGAGTCAGGGTTCAAACCCAAGTAGGCTGTCCAGAGTTCACATTCTTTTTTTAATTGCCTTTCTTTATCACTCTAGGTTGGAAGATGGAATTAGATTTCTGTTCTAACAAACTCCATGAGGCAGAAAAATTATTTTGGAGAGGGTATTTCTGCCTTCTTATAGGGCATTTAAATCTTCTCAAACACCTATTCTAGTTGTTAAATTTTTCTGAGAAATCTAATTGACCTACAGATTGAGTGTTACTTGGTTGACTTTTGATTTATAATGGTTAATAAGCATTTAATAAAGCATCTTAAGTTGAGGCCGCTATTGCTGCTCGAGAAGAATAATGCAGAGTGCAGATGACTAGGGGCGTAGAGATGATGATAGACTCTTTTGTAATTGGAGGCAGCCAGAGAATGCTAGACTGACTTGATTTATTCATTTAAAAAATAATCATTCTATCCCAACTTTTAAAAAGTTATGGTAATCTTAAATCATGTTACTCTTTCTAGGTGTAGTATTTGTATTTTATTTGGTGTATGACATTCTGTATCCTGTTTTTCACTTAGGATTATTTGTGAACATTTCTCTGTATTGACAGTCATCTCAGTCAGTCTAATAGACTTTTAAGATTATCTGACTTCACCGTGTCCTAAGGAATTAATTTCTCTTTTTTAACTGACTTTATTGAATATCAAGGTTTTATCTTGCATTTTTGCTATAGTAACTCTGCAGTTTAAGACTTATCCTTTTTTAAAAAATCTGGGATACTAGATGTATCTGGTATTTGCTTTTTCAATGATAAGACAAAAAGACATTTGTCTCCTTTTTTTGTAACCACAGACAGAAAGCCCAAGTTATCCTGAAGTCTGTGTCTGAGTCATGCAGGCTGCTGTCTGGTGAGAAGAAGCTATTTATTTGGGCTGTGTAGTTGGGCAGTGATGGGCTGAGACCCTAGGCCTTGCTGACTTCAGTGTCTTAGCGACAGACATGTGCTTCTTTAATAGCAGTCCAGGTTTCTCTTCTCTGGCGCTTACATCAGCTCTTTTAGTGCTGCAAAGAGAGAACAGCCCTTAGTGTTAGGCGTTACTTTCTCTCCTCAGCTTAGGGCATTTGTGTCTCTGGACAGTTCACCTCATAAAAATCTCTTAGTGTTAATAGTGCTTTCATAATATGGAAACTACACATCATTTTAAATGTTGTTTTAATGCATCTGAGCCCCAGAGACTTGGACTTCCCTTTGGCTAAGGTGTCTCCCTCTCATCTGCTTGGCTGAGGTGAAGGGGAAGGAAGGTGAAGGTGGAGTAACATGGGGGTGGGAGTAAGGTTGAGGAGGAAAGACAAGCAGAAAACCAGTCTGAACTTCCTGTGGGGATTTATCTGGTTAGAGAGTCAAGAAAGCCCCCCACTATTTTCAGAGGCAAGATCCACTCTGGAATTGTATGGCTCAGTTCTGTTCAGGTGGTTTCCTTTCTCAGCTGCTTCTTCAGCTTGACTTCTCAGGGGATTCAGGCCTGCTGAATGGAAGAGCAGAGGATGGAGCAGGCCCTCCAAGAGGAAGAATCTGTTTGAAAAAAATCCATGCACATCATCTTCATTTCCTTCTTGACTCTCTAGCTTGGGGCTTGGAACTTAGACTTCCGGCCTGTCTTTTAGAAGCCACCCTTCTCTTACTGTCAGCTATGCACTTGTCTGATTGTATGACCTCTCCCCTGGCAGGACTTCCAGATTATCTAGCCTACATTGACTTGCTGAGTGCCTGCTTTTCATAGTGGCTTCTGGAGAAGTCCCCTACCCTAATCCCACACTGTTGCCCCTGGTCTGCCTTGAGACAAAGAACTAATGTCAAAAGAATCTGCATTCCTTCCCCTTCACTGAGCACTCAACACCTTTGAGCTTCCTTGCTGGGAATCAGGGGAGAAAAATAAACAGAAAGGGAGAGGTGCAGTCTCGGAGCATTTCCGGAGTAGAATAAAAGTCAGTTGCACTCCCTGAGGCTGGGGCTCTGGGAGCTGGACATGCTCTTGTGGATGGTTCTGTAAACACTGTCCAAGGTCTTGGGGCCCTGTTTTTCTCTTTTGAATTTCCTCTTTGCTTATTTAGCAGTTCAGTTTGTTTGTTTTTCTCAGATGGAAACAGTATCATATTAATAGTCATATTCTTTATGGAAATCTCAAACTATTAATAAAGTTGAAATTTGAGGTGTATCTGGCCCCAGGAAATCTTTTTTAATTCTGCCCATTTTCCCTCTAAGTCGCCCCTACCTGTCTTGGGTATCTAATATGATACCCACTGGGTAGTTCTTAGAGTTGTCTGTCTGTCTGTCTCAAGTTCTTAGGATTTTTGTTTTTCTCTTTTTCTTAAATTTAGACCACCCAGTAGGCCTGGCCTCCTGACAATGCAGGGGCATTGGCCTGTTTCCTGCTGAGTAGTCCCATGGAGCACCCTTATGAAGAGTTGGATTCTTTGGGAGAATGATCTCTTTCCTTCTAAAACTGGCAGGTTTCCTTAGATCTATTCCCATCATGTCCTTTTCAGTCAGTACCCTGGACTTTCTCCTTTGTCCCTAGATTACAACCTCTAAAAAGAGTGATTTCAGTGTGAATTTCCTAAAACAAAAGATTTTGTATAATGACAGGTAAGACTGGTTTGAGTGAGGATGAAGGGAGGGGCCATTCAGACAGGGGGGGATGGAATACAGGTTCCAGATTCCTTGGCTGGAGCCCTAGCCCACCCAGAAACCCCAAAGAGGAATCTGGGGAAAGACTGGTCAGAGAACTGTTGTAACAGAGTGAATGTTCCTTGTTTTCCCCACTCTTCTTTCCTCTTACAGATCCCATTGAGAGGTCAGGGAAGTACGCATACGCACACGTCCAGAGACGTAACTTCTCATGAAGTTAAACATGCACTTACCAAAAAACACAACCACTCCATTCCAAAGTATTTACCCAAGAGAAAGGAAAATATTACAGCAGCTTTATTTGGAGTAACTTGGCACTGAAAATAAACCAAATGTTCATCAACAGGAAAATGAATAAACACTTTTTAGTATGTCTATATAGTGGAATTCTCTGCTGAATAGTACTAGGCAAATACATTGAAACAAACTGTTGATCCATACATATATCAACTTGTATAGGTCTCAAAAACTTTATGCTAAGCTAAAGAAATATATGCTGTCAGACTCCATTTATATGAAGTTCTAGAACAGGTATAAGTACTGTAGAAATCAGAGTAGTGGTTGCCCTGGGGCTAAAAGGTATTGACGAGGAAGGGACATGAGAGAACTTTGTGGGATGATGGTAGTGTTCCGTATTTTGATAGCAGTTTGAATTACACCAGTATAAACATTTAGCAAGCCATGAAACATACACTTAAAATCTGTGTATTTTACTATATGTAAATTTATCTTGTTTTTTAAAAAGTTGAATTATAGTCTGGAAAGATTGGAAATTGCCTCTGAAATCAGATATAACCTTATTTTGGCTATTTCTAATTTGTTATCAGCTTAAAGATTTCTTGTTTTAAAGCATATCAGCCTGCTTGTCTGAATACTGTCTGGCTGTAGCCAGCTGACCTGTGGCACTCCAGCTTCCTCTTCATTTTCCGTCCTCAGAATGCCCATGTCCTGTTGTGTCCTTATGCATGCTGGCTCCTGCGTAGGTTCTCTGATGACTAAACTCTTAAGGTGCTAAGCCTTTTTTGCCTTAATGTTTTAAGACACAGCTGATAAGAGAAGCAGGAGTTGGGACTGTGTGGTATCATAGAAATGGTGGGGTTTTTAGAATTGGCTTGATCTGGGTTTGAATCCAAAGGTAGAGTACTGTGTGGCCTTGACTCCATCCTTCTGAGCCTAGGTTTACTTTTTTTTCAAAGTGGGAATGATAGCACTTCCTTTGTAGCTGTTGTCGGAATCAAATGAGTCAGCTTGGGTCGGATAGCCATCCTGAGCTTGGCACTAAGAGGAACTAGAAAACATGGCAGCTGCAGGTCCTACCCTCTTTCCTGCTCCCCATTAGGCAGGGTCTCCTCTGGGGCAGACGACCTGCTAGAGTGCTAGTTGCAGTTTTTCCTTGTATGTCCCCCCTTGTTGAGAGCAGAAGTGGTGAATCCTGCTAGAAGAAACTGACTTCAAACAATTCTTACTATGTTTTAAGGGTGTCAGCATGGAAGCCATGAATGAAAATAAAATGGTGTCCTCTGAGTTTAGCACAGGACCAGTGGAAAAAGCTGGAAAACCTTTGCCGTTTAAGGATCCTAACTTTGTGGTAAGTTTCTAAGGCATTATATTCATAAACAAACAAACAAACAAACAAAAAAAAAAACCAATCACACGTTGGCTACTGATCATGCTGGGCCTGCAGCTTTGGTGGCTCTGGTGTCCCCATCTTGAGTCTAAGTTGCAACCTTTTCCCCGTGGGCTGTTATGGGAGGGAAGGGGCAGGATAAGAAGGATCCTTCCTGTGGATCTTCTACTTTGCCAGACCCCAAGAACTTTGGTACCTTTGTGGAATTCATTAAAGGATAACATTTTGAGGGTGGGTCATTCCCATGATGATTGCTTCCCTTCCCTTTTTATTGGTCTTACATTAGTTTCAGGTAAGGCTTGAAATATTTAACTGAAAGAAGAGTGTTCCTCATTAGTTTCTTAAATAAATCTAAGTGTTGTGCTATGAAGTAGAAATGGTCACTTTTTCTTTCATTCTTGAGGGATATAGTAACATGTTGACTCAAAGATGTGGATTACACTCTTAAGTTTATTTTTTATGAATGAGTTTTGTAAATACAGTGTTACTAGTGTCACAAATATTTTGGTAGTTTTTTTCCATTTTATTTTGTAATCTTCATAGGACCAAAAAAAGAGAGAGATTTCCAGAAGGCTTGCCATGCCACAATTGAGACTTACTCAAGTTTTCCAGGATTACTAGTAATTTGGAAGGCAGAGACTTGCCCTCAGAAGGGAGTTTAGAGATTTAGTCATGAGATTAAATCTAACTTTGTAGTAAATTTATTTTAAGGTGATCAAGTCATGAGTGAATTCTGCAAAGTTAGACCCAATAAAAGATTTGATTTTGTGTGTGCATATAAAAACATAACCTTTTATTTCTATTCTATCACCAGCTAACTCGTACATTTTTACAGTCCAAATTTTCATTTGTTCAAATTAAAATGAGAGTATACAATGAAGTACTTTTTAAAAAGGTCTCAGGGTACAAATTATTGGTGATAGAATGAAAGGTACTTAACAGTTATGATAGCATAAATGTCAGATTCTCATAGTAGTCTCCGTTGATTTTTGTTTTTTCCAACCCATGCTTTTAACTTGAGCACTCTGGCCATGGTGGTGCAGTAGCTGGCAAGAAGAACAGAACCTGGAAGAACCTGAAACAAATTCTCGCTGCTGAAAGGGCATTGCCGTGGCAACTGAATGATCCTAACTGTGAGCTGTCTAGAGTCTTCCATGTGATTATAATGCTCAGACTAGGAACTTCCTTACGACAGACCTGTGTTATTTTATTGTGTTTGCATTATTGTAGGAAATTGTTTTTAGCTTGAAAATTTTATAGTGGCATTGATCTAGGAATATTATGTGTGTATTACCTGTGAACTGTGTCTGTGTTGAACCTGTTTGTGTTGTCTTAGGTTAGGGTTAGTGTCATTATTAACATTTCAGTTTGAGAGATAGGTCCTGCTATGATAATATTGATGTTTCTATTAGACAAATTCTTATTTAAAAGTCTACTCTTAAAATTTATTTCAAAGAACAAGGTAGCCCAAGTATAATGCTAGATTTAGGAGATTCCAACAACCAGCTTAAAGTCCAACTCTTTTGCACTCTTAAGCTAGCATCTTTGAATGTGAATACTTTCTGCTGCATTATGTTTAAATTTATATAAAACACTGTTAGATGTTCTATTGAAATTCATTGTAAAATGCAGGTTCATTGATCACTACACCTCCTGTCTTGCTGTATGACTTTCATGGGGGTGACTCAGATGGATGACAAATAAGCTAGTCAGTCATCTAGGTGTGGACATGCAGGAGTCTGGGTGCTCAGATCCAGTTAGTGGGTTATTTGACATTTCATCACCATCAACCCATGGAGCCTGAGATTGTGAAAGTAGCTTGTGGGCAGATGAATTTTCCAGCAATTCTGCTGGAATAGAGGGTCCCTGGTGACAAGGCAGGGCTAGATCCAAACCCTGTACTTGGTCTGTAACATACTATACTATTTTTCTAAGACTCCTCTCTTATTTGCTTGGTTAATCCACATAATCCATAATCATAAAGGAAAATTTCAGGAATATTATCAAATGTTATTTACAGTGGTGGGGGGAGGGAGAGAAAGAGAGGAATGGAATTAGAATGTTTTAAGGCAAGTTTAGTCATCTCTTTTTTTCCCCCCCTCAGACTTTAGTATTGATGCTCCTCCATCCTTTAAACCAGCCAAGAAGTATTCTGATGTTTCGGGTCTTCTTGTGAGTATAATTATATCTCTATTTATTATAACATTAAATTGAAGAAGATTTCAGAGTAATGTCCAGACTGTGTTCAATATCCACCACCAATGATTCCACCTACAGCCCAGGTACTATGAATAGGTAATAGGTTTGTGCAAGGCATCCATTCTGCAATCTGGGACAGCTATGTGGGCATCCCAGAGGGAGGATTGTTCTAGAAATCAGGAGACGTGAGTTTTACTTCCTTTTTCTTGGATAGTTAACTATTTGGAACAATATGAAAGAAACAATTACCTTTTTAACTGCCAAAGTTTCAAAAACCTGCATTTTAGATGATTATACTTAAAACAAAATATTTAGGGCTGAAGGTGTAGGTCGGTCATAGAATGATGGCCTCACATGCTTTAGACCCTGGGTTTGATCTCTAGCATTGGGGGAAAAAAAAAAAAAGTAAATGTTTCCACAGAAGCACTGTGATTTCCAAACTTAAGCACCAGACCCCCCTTTTTTTTTCTCCAAATAAAATCATAAGATAATCCATATATCTAAAAGGGCTAGAGTCCTTCTTAGCCATTGAGGTCTCCTGGTCCTTTTCCTCCTCCCTACCCCCATCCTGATGACCCCCTCAAGTGCTTCTATGGAACAAAGTTTAGGAACCACTAGTGGAGCTGGAAGTAGGAATTGATGACCCCCTCAAGTGCTTCTATGGAACAAAGTTTGGGAACCACTAGTGGAGCTGGAAGTAGGAATTGGGGAAGTGGGAATTGGGCAAGTTACTGAAACTCAGAAACTGAAAAGAGCCCTATTTCCTTATTTGCAGAATGTAGAGCAAGTGGGGTACTTGTAAAGACATCTTCCCCTCACCTTCTTAATCTGTTTTTCATATCTTATGAATTTGTAAGATGGGCTTTTTCTCATAACTATAGAAATAAAACCTGCTGTTTTTTAAACCTGTCTCTTAAATCCTTATATTTTAATGAAAATGTGTGATCCCCAAATTCTATAACAAATTGACCAAATTAGTTTATATACATTATATAAAGAAGAATTGTCTCCTTCTTATATCCTTTTTTGGGGGAATTGCCTTTTTATATATATCCTTCTTTATTCCTGATCATTTTCATTGTTCCAAACTCATTTTCATTTGTTTGCCATTAGTGCTATATATGCTATAGTTTGGATATAATTTGTCCCCCAAAAGTTCATGTACTGTAAAGCTTGGTCTCCAGTGTGGCTTGAGCTCCTGCTTCCTGCCTGGTAGTCAGGAAATGGTCATGGCAGAGGGAGTTGGTATGATCCTAGATCTCATCTTATAGGCTTCTTTTTTTTAAATAGGCTTCTTCTTCTTTTTTTTTTTTTCAGCCACTGTAATCTTGTACTGCCTCTTATCTCTTTCTCAAAAATAGCTGCTTCATATTTTTTTAACCATCTTAATAGTTGTTTGTGGCAGGAGAACTAGTCTGGCACCAGTTATTCTGTTATGGCCCAAAGTGGAAATCTCTTGCTGTGTCAATTCAAGCTTTTGGAAGCCAGACCCCTTAGAATGTCAGCTTTATCCTCACCATTTTGGGCAGTTCATTTACTAGTATAATGATTTTCACCTGTTAGGAGGTATGAGCGCTATTTTGAGAAACATTATTCCAGGTCTCTTTTTGCCATTGGTGAAGTCTTGCTGTGTTACACAGTACTTAAAACTTCTTCCCCCACTTCTTTGTGAGAATTAAAACATTCTGGATATACAAAAAAATCAAATCATTGAAAGACAGTTCCATAGGAAAATGGGCAAAAGAATAAGAATTAGAAATTATAGTAGAAGAATGTAGATGACTAATAAGTAAGCATTTGTCTGGTAATTATAAAAAGGACTCATTCTACAGGGAAGAAATTAAAGACTTTTTTTTTTTCCCCCCCTGTACTGGAGATTGAACCCAAGGATGCTTTACCATTGATTCACATCCTCAGCCCTTTTTATTTATTTTTTTATTTTAAGTCAGGGTCTCACTGAGTTGCTTAGGACCTTGCTAAGTTACTAAAGCTGGTCTGGAACTTGCAATCCTCCTTCTACCTTCCCAAGTTGTGTGCCACTATGCCTGGCAAGAAATTAAGATGTTTGATTACATATTTTGGCCCCAACATAAGGAAGTGGATATTCTCATACATTGCTGTTTTCAGGTGGGAATGTGCATTAATACAGCTTCTTGAAATGACAATTTGGCATTTCTCTTATAACAGAAAAGCAAATGAATAATCCAGCAATTTGCCTTCTAGGCAGTTGTCTAGAGAAATAGGTGCACAAGAAGCTTTATGCAGAAATACTTATGGAAACTGTGTTAGCAAAATGTTGGAAACAACAGAAAGCTCTATCACAGGGTATATTGTCACATTGTTCTGTGAGCTTGATGCATATCAACATGCTTAAAGTTCTAGAATGCAAAACAGCATAAGCAGCTTGTTGCTGTTACATAAAAATCAGCATACAGTGTGCACTTCTGCAGCATATATGCCAAAATTAGAATGATATAGAGATGATTAGCACAGCCCCTGTGCAAGGATGACATGCAAATTCACGAAGTGTTCCATTTTTTAAATTCTTATTTTTTACTATGCCAAGTTTAGTTTTTCTTCCATAGGATTTCATACAAAACAGGAATAAGCAAATTATGGCCTACATGGCAGATTTATTTATTTTTTATTTTACTGTGGTCCATGAGTATCTTTGTTGTTATTGGTTATAATTTCTTTATAGTTGTTGTGTGGTTCTTAGTATTCATGTGACTTAAACTGTGTCTTTAAGTAGCATTATACCATTTTATATATAAGAACCTTGTAGGGGTATACTTGTGTTTATTTCTTTCCAGTACCATGCTTGTTGTATACTTTACTCCTACATGTTATAAACCCCACAAAAACTTGTTATTATCTTGCTCCAAGTGGTCAACACATTTTTAAAGAATTTGAAAATAAGAAAAAATAAATCTTTACTCATCCACAAAAATAACACATTCACAAAAAAATACATGTTGACTAATTTCTCTGTTGTTTATGTGTTAAGGGTATAAATAAAAACTTCTGGAAGAGTGCCCACCTAGCGGTGGTTTCCTCAGGGGAAAGCAAGGACTTGTGGGTGGAAGGCAATGGTAAAGGGAGACTTTAGTCTTACTTGTACTGTTTTATTTTTTTTTCCAGAGGAGAACATGGTTCACTTATTATTTGTATAATTTAAAGTTACATAATTAAAAACTAAAGCCTAACTCATATTTACAGTGACACACCTGTCCTCAGCCAGCCACATGACTGTTTCCTCTGCACTTGGGCATGGCAAGAAGACATGTGGAAGTCACATCTGTGTTTAGCCCTCATTACAAAGCTATGGAAAATGTTAAGACTCTAGGTGAGATGGGGAAGCTGTGAGCACTGCCTGTAACTCTTTGCTTGTCACCCTGCAGCAAGGGGGACTAAAGCTGATTGCCATTTAGGAACATGACCTCTGTTTGTTGCATCCAGGCTCAAGGGACAGGATGCAGAGGCAGGTAGACTATGGAGATGAGCTTCCTCACTTGTTCATCTCTGGGGTGTTACCTGGCATCCTTCCTTGTGTTCAAAATGCAGGATGCTGACTCCTGGGTCAGGCCCATACTGTTCTAGTTTTTGTCGGTGCCACAGGATCTCCGTATCCCACATTGTTTCTTCAGCAGCCTTCTTGGCAGTAAGGTCTGAACTTGGGTAGCTTAACTAACACAGATCGGTGTAAGGAGAGAGGCATCCATGCAGTGGAGCCAAACTGAGGCCAGCTCATATATGGAGGCCAGGTGGTCCTCACCAGATGACATGCCTGCACCCTGCTCAGAGCTTCAGATAGATTAACTATCTGGCAGGGGAAGACTAACTGCCTCAGGGCCATGAGCCCTCGAAAGAGACTTGTCACTGTTTTTCTAATTAAGTTTTCCCTTATAGTACTATCATTAAAGGAAATGTAGTACAGAAAGGCACTATTTAGATCAAGCAAGAGGATCAAAGTTTTATTTGATATAGAGCTTTAATTAATCTTTACTTTTTGGGAATACATCCCACTTTCCTGACACACAGCAGCTAAATACTGTAGGGAGATGCCAGGTGGCAGGAGTGAGAACATGAGAAACCTATGACTCAGTTCCTTTCGGCTTGTTGCCTCTTCTCTGAAGTCTTCCCCCTCATCAAGCCACAAAATTACTAAGAGTCTAGGTCCATACACACATGACAGCAGTGGAGCAGACAGTCCACCCTTGAATAATTGGACATTATCTGTCTAGACTTTAATGCCATCTTTTATAATTTTTAAATGGAGCTTAAAATTACTCATTTTTAAAATAAAATCTATAGAAGCCGTGCTCTTTGAGATATATAGTAAGCAAATTATTTTGTCTGCTTGCACATGGGAAAAACAGACTGAAAGAGAATTTTGATATGTCTAGGAAACAAGTACTCTTTTCTTTTGTGATGGTCCTGTGATGGTCCTTTTGTGATGGTTTCTTTGTTTGTCATTCATTCAGTCAGTCATTCAGTATATAACCACTGATGGCTCCCTGTGCTCTCTGCATTGCACAGGAACTGGTCTACAATGATAAGCCAGCCAGCTTACTTCTACCTTGTAGAGCCTCACAGCCTAAACCTTAATCAGAGAGTATGTAAATAGTAGACTTCAAAGCAGTAGAGATAAGCATTGCCCAGGAGAGCTCCACAGTGCTATGAATATGACCCTCTGCAGAGGCACTGATAAACCTTCCTTGAAGCTGTGACTCACCTTCAAGTGGCAGGAGGGATGAGGGTCCAGCAAGCATGGGAGCAGCGCCTGCCTTGAGGAGCACAGACCTGGGGCACTTACTGGAAGGGGTGGGTGTTGGAAGGCAGGGATTGATGACCATCATGAATTCAGTTTTGGAATTGTTGCTTGCAGCCCTTGAGGGACCAAGAAGAAGGGTCCTAGAATAGGATGTGGTTGTTCTTTCTGTCTGTTCCCTGAAGTGTTTCTCAAGTCTGAGGAGATTAATGAGTCTTTGCCAAAGTGAGCAATGTAGTGTTCTTGGTGACAGTAAAACATAATGCAGACATATTTTGCTTTTTGTAAAGTAGAAAAAAATGTTAAAACTTGTGCTTGAACTTGAAACACCACAACCAAAAACTTTGTCCTTCACTGTGCCCATATCTCACGCAGGCCAACTACACAGACCCCCAGAGCAAGCTGCGGTTCAGTACTATTGAAGAATTTTCCTATATTAGGAGGCTGCCATCTGATGTCATCACTGGCTACCTGGCTCTAAGGAAGGCCACGAGCATTGTTCCCTGAGCCTGAGCAGTGGTGATGAAGTGGGAACTGTTTCAAAGGCAGACTTTGGGCTCATGATTTTGTTTCATGGAAACAAACTCATTCTGCTGTCAATCTCAAAATGTCAATGCTGTGCCTTGGAAAGAATGTTTGGCTTTAATTTAAGGGTTTTTAAAATTTTTTTATTTCTCTGTTTTCCCTCCAAGTGTGATATTTCCTGTTGAATTAAATTATATTTCAGTTGTTGCCTCAAGTAAAATTGTTTGACAAGAAAATACAATAAAATTGTGCTTTTAATTTAACCCAAGTAAGTTCCATATTTTTATTTCTAAGCTGTGAACTCTTGTCTAACATTTAAAGACTCTGCAGTGAATCCACAACAGATCTGAATTATTCTTGATCCCAGTGACTCTCCTTTTAGAGCACGTTACCCTTTCTCTTGGATTAGAATGATTGGAAGATTGGAAGAAGTCCAAAATTTGGAATGAAGAAGAAAGAGCTGTGTGCCCCATCCTGTCACACTGGACCAGTCCTTTGCCCTGTGCCTCAGCCTCTCCTTGTCCCCGGATACATGGGAACCAACACTGATGCTCCCTGTCTAAGAATAATCTTGTGTTGGTGGAGGATGCTGCCCCTTGGGCTGCAGCCTGCTCCAGGAAGTTGGCCTGTGCTTCCCTGTTCTACAAGGAGAGGAAACATTTCCTTGGACCGGGAAAAGGAGTCTGGAGACATGCCTGGCTTTGCTGAGCCCTATTGCCAGTTGTCATTTTTCTGTAGGATAGGTGGTAGTACCAGGCCTTGGATCTTCTGGGCCAGGGCCGCCTCTACTTTAGAGGATTGGACACCCAGATGTCCTTTCTGGGGACAGCCCCTCCTACAACCCACCCCAGGCATAGAGAAAAGAAAAAACAAAGCCTCATCAACTGGGAGAGCAACCTGCTAGCTGGTAGCAACTACCTAAAACTTGACTTTCCTCCTACCAGGTACTTTAGCCCCAATGCCCTTCAGTACCTTCTCACAGTGGTACTCTTCCCCATAACAAGAGACCTAGGTGACTAGGAAAGGAGGGAGCTTTCCTCAGTCCATGGTCACCAAGCATTTGAGCCTCTGGTGCCAGGGTTCTCAAACCACAGCCACATCAGAGTCACCTGAGGGCTTTATAATAAGAGATGTTGTGAGGTATGCTCTGATGGTGAAATTGAAGCGTCTGAAAAGTCAGAGGCTGCTGCCTGGCTCCTACACTGGCCTTCACACTTCCTGCCTTCAGGAAACACCCCAGCTTCCTTTTCAATGGAGAACAGTTAGTCAAGGACACTTCCTGCTTCTGCTTCCATTTTCTATTATGTAGAGTAAACTTGGGGTCAGTCCATGTCTTTTCCTTGAAGACCCTCCCACCAAATGGGCATTTCCATTCAATACTGATGCTAGATGCTGCCTCAGTTCTACCTATTCAGGCTCTCTAGAGGTAAGTGAAGGATTAAAGAGAGAAGCCCTGCCCTGCACATGTCCTCTGAGAGGACCTGCAGACTGTTGCTTTCATGGGCCTCAGTGTTTCTGGGTGTGTTTTCCATGAACCCTCTGAGTCAAGTGGGGGACTGCTAAAATGCAGTCTCCTGATTCACATTTGAGACCCTTCTGGCAGACTCAGGGAGTGAGGCTCAGAAATCTGCATTTAAAAAGTGTGGTTATAATACACACAGGAGTTTGAGAATCACTACCTTCCACAGGCAGAACACAAGATTGTGGACTGGACAATTTGGTCCTATCTTTCCTATTCCTCTGCTAGGGTTTCCCCATGGGCCTCTTTGCTGAAGAGCTGTGAGTTCCAAAGTTCAGGTCATTTCTCACCCCAATCTCCAGAAGTTCAAGCTGAGCCAAACCAAACATCAAACTGTGAATATTTTCAATGAGTCCTATAGGTTTAGAATGGGCAGGTAATCAATACAGTGCTGAAATAGCCCTTGCCATCCATGTGGTGGCCCAGCCCTGGCTATGTGCAAAAATCGTTTGTGTGTGACTCACTTTCTCCATTTCTTTTTCTATATTTTTAATTTTGTTCTAAAGCAGGAACTAGAACCAAATAAAATTAAAGCATTGTTTTGGTTTGATTGGTTTAATATTCTTCAAAGAGCTGAGGATGACTCACAGACTGTCCCCCTTTTATTAGTAATTAAACTGCGATTACTGAAAGATCATAACAGCTCATAATAGCTGATTAAATACCAAGGCTATACCTCACTGAATAATACTCCTAAATTTAAACTGATATTGTTTAATATTGCTCTCAGATAATTTTAATATTTGATGTTTCAGGGTAGCTATAGCAAAGTAGCATTAAGTACAGCCATTTTAGTTTGTTATTTTTGTTGGAAAGGGGTTTTCACTTTGAGTAGAAGAGAACACAAGATAAATAATGTTATGTCTATGGATTTTATTGCATTGACAATGCTTCTGTAGCTTTCATGTTCCATTTTTGTGAATTTAAAAAATTGGTTTTTTACTCTTAAGTAATTCATTATTTTCTAGAAAATTTAGGAAGTACAGATAAATAAAATGAAAAAATTCAGAAACTATGCACAGTCCCCCAACTTGTAAGAAACTACTCTTAACATTTTAGTGTACATCTTTCCAAACATTTTACCCATGTACATTTATGCATGCATTTAAAAAGAATATAAACTTTAATATCTTAAAAAAAAAAAAGAATCCAGCTGTGTGGACGGGGAGGGAGAATGGTGAGAGACATCTTAAAATACCCAGAGAGATTTTGGGGTTTGTTTTAAAAACTAGATTTATTAAAGTATAATTTAAACAGTATAAATTGCTAATTTTAAGTTACTATGCAGTGAGTTTTGACAAATTAATATTATCAAGTCTCCCTCAAAATCAACATATGGAAATTTTCATTCACCTCAAAATGTAGGAGCTTTTTTTAAATCATTCATATTGTAATGAAATATAAATGGAGGCGTTATATATTTCAAGTTTTCCTCATGCTCATATCTAATTTATAATTAACTAAATTCCTGGCCTTAAGAAATAAAAAAGCTCATATTCTGATTCAACTGGGCTGAGCAGGGTCTAGGCATAGTATTTTAAAAACTCTTCAGATGATTTAAATATGCAGCCCATTTTGAGAATTTTTGTTAGAAATACAAAGAAAATATCTCACATGGGATATGTTTTCTTATTCCCAGATCAACCTTCTGTCTCAGGACCATGGACAATTTGGAAGGGGGTTCAGGGTGTGTGTGTGTGTGTGTGTGTGTGTGTGTGTGTGTATTTTTCATTATATTGATGGAATACCTGAGGCAGGCTAACTTTATAAAGAAAAGATATATTTAGATCACAGCTCTGGAGATCGAAGGGCATGGTGCCGGAACACGTGTGAGAAGAGGGATCACATCGAAAACCAGGAAGTCAGAGAAAGACTGGGGTGGTTCATTTCCTTCAGGGGGCACACCGGAAGACCTAAGGACCTACCACTTAGAGACCTCGCCTCTTAAAGGTCCCACCAACATTGCCACACTGAGGACCAAGTTCCCAACACATGAACCTTTGGGGGACAAGAACATAGAAATCATGGCAGTGTGTATTTAGGATTCCTATTTATAGCATCCCACACTGGAGTTGGAAATCTGAATGTCACTGCAGACTTTTTCTTCCTGTCTTTACCCCCTACATTCAGTTTCTTCCTTCTCAGTTCTCACACTGTCCCCCTCCTCTTCTACTTGGCCATCCTCCAGCCTGACTTCAGGAGTACCTCACCTCGGGCTTGCACACTTTCAATGTCCTCCTAACTCCTCTTTCCTGGATGCTGACTCCTCCCTTCTGCTCTCTACTGTGCTGTCAGAGGGGTTTTGAATGGCTTTGCCCACGAGTGACTTGTCTCTGATATCTGGTCAATTCTGGCACTGGCCTCTAGGGCCCAAAGGATAAACACAGCCCTTAAGGAAAAACAACAATGAGCTGGATTTGAGAAATCAGCTTTTCTTTTTGAAACCACAGTGAGATACAATCTAATCTAACTGGAGTTTGAAAATATCTGATGCATGTTTTCACAGTAAGATGAGAACAATCTAGGCATATTTTAGGACTATGTGTAATGTTGGAGATGTGCTTTCCAGAACTGTGGGTAGCACTCATGGGTGAAGGAGACCTATTTGTCCTACCTCCCAAGTTAAAGCCTGCATCCATCCAGATTTGGTATGTGTTTTGAAATTGATTTAGTACCTGATGGAGGGCTAAAAGTGTTTACAATGAGAAATCTCTGTTTTATGAACTCATGGCTCTTTGGAGGAGATATCAGACACCTGATGCTGTTTCCAGAGCTATATCTGTAAGTTGGAAGTGTTTGTTGAACTAAGTAAATGTAAAGGAAAGAAGCAGATATTGGCCCCTCACCGAACAGGACAGACACATTGCGGAGAGATTGCAAATTATGTCCTCTTACAAATGTGTGGAACAAACAAGTGTTATTTACAATGTTAAAAGGAAAGGTTCATATTCTTAGAGACGCATGTTGAAATATTTATGGGTGGAATGATATGATTTCTGGAATCTGTTTTAGGATGATGTGAGAGGAAGGAAGTGGATAGGAGTAGTGTTGAAACAAGACTGGCCATGGGTCAGTTATTGTTAAAGCTAAGTGCTAAGTACATGGAGGTTTATTCTACTTTTGTTTGTGTTTGAATTTCTCTGTAGTAAAAAAAAAATTAAAGAATATGATGTTCTCATTCCTAACTATTGTGATGAAATTGATGATCTATCTGCATTTACTTTAATTGGCTTGTGGATGCTGAAAGTTGGAGAAATGCTGCCTGAATGATGAGATGTTGAATAGAGAAAACACTCAATGCCTAAAGAAACTCACAAAGAAGAGATTAGGAGAAAATAATAAGGTAGGTGACCCTGTCCTTTACATGTTCTTAATAGAAATCTTTGTTGGATATTCAGTTGTCCTGGAGGATGGTCAGAGTACTTAGGAGCATCTTCTGGGTAGTAAGTGAGCATGAGAATAAGGAGACCAAAGATATCAGTGTTGAGTGTCTCATGGGATATAAATAAATCATGCTAAAGAGGGTTTGGGACACACTGTAATGACTGACAATATTTTTGAGAAAATATCTGTTACTCAAATTCCCAATAGATTGTACACATAGAGAAGATTGGTAATGAGTAGGCACACATTCTTAGGCTATAGTTTCTCTACAAAACCTTCCAGACAGCCAAGCAAAGAGTTTGGGGGAATTGTACAAATGTATATTTTTGAAGCATTATTTTCAAGATCTGGTATGTCTTTGAAGAGACTTTTTTAAAGACCAGAAATTCTCATCTTTATCTCTAGTTAGCAATTTCCTCCACAATTGTTATGAGGGGAACTATCAGTCAGCAAGGCCTTGGCTGGATCCCCATGAAAGGCCCTTGCAGTTCCATACTGCACACCCCTAGGCCATGCCCTCTTGCTTTCACCTGGAAACACGGGGAAGGGAATTAGATCATCAAAGTACTAAGCACATAATCAACTGTTGGGATTTAAGAAATTGCTGTCACTAAATTTCAACTGGGGTTATGCTTTTCAGCTCTTATATTAAGGAACTTCACTAAAAGAGGTGAAACAGGCCTTCAAAAATAAAAATGCCTATTATGTCTTTGCAGACTCACCCCCTTGAATCTCCCACTTCCCTGCAGGGTAAGCTTTTTGGTTCAGCACCAGACATGGAGCCTGATCACCTGGGTTTGACTGTCACTTTTACAATTGAATAACTCTGTAGTTTTGGAAGTTACTAGCTTACTCTTGAATTCTTACATTTTCTTATGTGTAAGATGAGCATAATGGTGTCCACCCCACATGATATGTCAGGATCAAATGGGAAAATGTCAGCTGAGCATCAAATTCAGTCCTTTGCCGGGTAGATGGTGATCAGCCACCTCCCCTGGTCTAGGCATTACAAAGGCAGATCTCTTCCTGACTTGCACCTTCTAACTTGTCTCTTTATTTCTTGGGCTTATAACTCTTCGATCCAAATTTGTGGCCCACTCTGGTAACTGAACTACATCCTGTGATAGAAAATAAAGAGGAGCATGTGACAATGCCTATCAATATTTTCCTTATCTTTTTCATGGATTATCTTGGACACTTACTCCATCCTTTATTCTGTGCATTTTAATAAGCCAGCTCAAAAATTTTATGGGACAAGGGAAAGAATAAATAACCAGCTAAAAATATAAGTAAATGATCTGTGATTGAGGCTTGGAGGGGAGATAAGGTGAGGGGTTCTTAGGGTGGACACTGATGGATGAGCTCCTACAGAATAAAGATGACAGAGGAGAAACCACTCGCTGGACTTCTTGAAAATCATTGCTTTATACCTTCTTTGGTATTCATGGTATATATACCACTGTTTGATTCCCATATGAACACAAGCTGTAAAATGCTAAAGACAAAAACAGGGCTCATTGTTCACTTCTTTTGGTGACAGGGTTGGGTGGGGAAAATGGGGGTCCTTCTTCTCAGCCCAAACACAGGATACTTGGATCCACCTGGGTTTCTTCCATGACTGAGTGGCCTCTGTCCTTCTGTTCCAACTGCAGACAAAGGCTTTCCTGGGAAGAGTCAGTGTTTTCCTGGCCTACAGGATGCTGACTGATGACAGGTGTGTGGTGTGCACCGAACATACTACTGCTTGGGGTCAGGAAGATGAGTCATATCCACCAGCCCTGGTGACATGGAACTTTGGATCTTTCCAGCATGAATGCAGGAGGGCATGGCCTGGGGTCTGCAGTGTGGAATATAACAAGGGATTTTTTTGCAGGGATCTAGCCAAGGCCTTGCTGGCTGATAGCTTTCCTCATAATAAACAGAAAGGAAATTGTTAACTGGTGACAAAGATGAGAGTTCCTGGTCTCTTTAAAGAAAAAGTCCCTTCAGAGATAAAAGCAGACCTTAAAAATGATGCTCCAAAAGTAGATACCTTTGTGTAATTCCCCCCAAACTCCTTGAGTGGCTGTTTGGAAGGTTTTGTAGAAAAACAGTAAACTAAGGATCTGTACCCTCTGATTTCCATTTTCTCTGAAATTTAATGCTGCCATTTCTTTGCTTATGAAGTGGCAGAGGGCCAATGCTTTTGGCTCAGCCTGAAAGGCAAACATGACTACAGAGGCCAAAAGAAAGACAAGACACTCTAGGGATGGAGTTAGTAACTGGATCTTCTAGGTGCAGGTTGGGTCTCAGAGACCAAAGGCAAGAACTCATGGTCACAATGACTAGGCCAAGGCCCTTTCAAGGGAAAAGGGGGCTAGATAATGTGGACATTCCCTCTCAGAAAACTGATTTCCTAGCAAGGCTCATCTTTTATTTGTAAGAAACCTTCTTTCTCTCTCTATTTTAATAGAGAACAGCAAAATTTAACCCCCCCACACACACACACACAAAGTCAAGCTTTAGATATGAAAAGGCACATATGGTATGTGGCGAAGTGAACAACAGCAATAAAATCAGAACACCATAGACAAAACCTTCCATCCTCTGAATACATCCCCCAAGTTCACGTGCTGGAAATTTACTCCCCAGTGCAACCATGTTGGGAGGTGGTGTCTTTAAGAGATTATCAGATCACAAGGCTCTGCCATTGTAAATGGATTAATGGTTATTAAAAGAGTGGGTTAGTTTTCTCAGGAGATGGTTCCTGATAAAAAGGATGAGCTCAGCCCCTACCCCTGTCTGTCTTGTGAGTGTTCAACTGCCCTTCTACCATGGGATGCCACAGTACAAAGCCCTGCACCAGGAAATGCCATGTTCTTGGACTTCCCAGCCGCCAGAACCAGGAGCCAAATAAATTTCTGTTGTTGATAATTTACTCAGCATGTGGTATTCTGATGTAGTAGCAGAAAATTTATTAAAACAAATTTCATTTTTGTAGCAAAAATTAAAAAGCCATTAAGAAAAAATGTGAAATGATTTGTGCCAAGGAGTTAATAGTTGTTTCCTTTGAAAAAGGGAGTAGACTGGGGTAGGTTGTGATGAAACAGGGGAACTTAGACTTTTTAAGTTGAATTTTTGGAAAAGAGCACATAGTAATTTAAGAAGAGAGAGACACTCAATTTAGGAGCTCAGGGTTGGGAGAATTGCTGATGCTTTCCCATGGAAGCCAGACTCATCCTTGAAGTTAGTTTTTCTTTTCCCCCAAAGAAAGTCCACCCAAAACATGGAACCCTTTCTGCCCCTCTCTATGTCAGAGCACTCTAGCTTTTCCTGATAGGGCAATGACTGAACTTAGGAGAAAACAAACACCGCCGCCCCGCAATACATTATTTCCATCTCACACAATAATCCAGCAAGATTGATAAACAGAGTAGTGTGCTCACTGGACATGAAGGAACATGAAGTTCAAGGGTAAAAATGCTAGGGGAAGAGAGGGCTGTGAGCCAGGCCCCTCTGTCCATGCACAGGATCTCCAGCCCCCCACACTCTCTGGCAGAAGGTTGGCCTAGAGCTACCTGACCTCCACCTGCACGTGCATGGGGACACCAAAATTATCCTGTAGTTCATCATCCTGTGTCATGTTCTGTAATGGTTAATTTTATGTGTCAACCTGGCTAGACCACAATATTCAGATCTTTGATCAAAGGTGTCTGGCTGTTACTGCCGAGGTACTTTTTAGATGAGATTAATACTTAAACCAAAAGAGTTTAAGTAAAACAGATTATCCTTTATGATATGGATAGGCCTTATCTAATCTGTTGAACACCTTAAAAGAACAAGGTCTCCCAAAGAGGAGGAAATTCGGGACTCAAATATTCCCTGGGTCTCTAGCTCACCCATCTTCTGTGTGGTTCTTAGATTTTCCAGCCCCCATGATTGTGTGAGTTAATTCCTGAAGATAAATCCCTCTATATGTATACATACATACCACCTTCTTCAGTTTCTATGGAGAATCCTGACCAATACACTTTCTTTAAAGGGAAGACTTGACACACTTAATTCAATCTACTATCATAGGCATTGCCACACCTAACAGTGAGTCTTTTACATGCTTCACAAATTTTTAAGTGAAAATTAATGGTAAACCAGGTGTGATGGTGCACACCTGTTGATCCCAGCTCCTAGAGAGGCTGAGGCAGGAGGACCGCAAATTAAAAGCTAGCCTCAGCAACTTAGAGAGGCTCTAAACAACTTAGAGAGACCCTGTCTCAAAATAAAAATTAAGAAGGGCTGGGAATGTGGCTCATTGGTTGAGCTCCCCTGGGTTTAATCCCTGGTACCCCCACCCCCGCCCCGCCCTAAAAAAATAAAAAAAGAAAGAAAAGAAAAGAAATAGCAAGACATACCATTGGATGGCTTTGCCAGATGCGGTATTTATTTAAACTACCACTTTGTTCCCCTATGAGTCATTGAATCTAATGGAAAGGAACAGAAATTGTTTTGATGAAATTGGGAGGTGGGGAGGAGGAGGAGGTGAGGTTCATTCAACTTCTGACCCATCATTATTCCAGAAACTCTTAAGTTTTTGTTTTGTCTTTTGTTGTATTTTTTTAAAAAAACTTGTCTTTTAAATTAGAGTAAACAGGGGCTAGAAGGGCCAGAAAGAGAGCTCTAAGGCAGGCAGCACCGTCCTCTTCTGACCCCAGGTGTCCTGAGCCTCTGTGCAGACCCTCCCTCACAGAGAAGCCCCATTCCATTCCATCCTTGTCATGAACACCACTGGCTGTTTTCCTTAGCTGTTCCCAGTGCTGTTCCCTCAGGACTCCTTAGGCAGGTATTATTAATTCTGTTTTCAAGAGACATGGAGAGGTGTCAAGAGGAAGTATCCTGGCTTCCCTGAGAGCCCATGACCCATGTTTTCTGCTGCCTGAAGAGCAGATCCTGATAAAGGTATGGAGACTTTATTGTGGCTTCACCTATATTCTGGGTATGGAAGAGTGCTTCTTAATTCCCATTAACGTTTTTGGCCTAATATCTTCTTTTTTAAGTAAGTTGTATCCAACATAGCATTTCATTTTCCACAACATGGCAAGCTTACCCCGCCCCCTGTCCTCTGGAGTGCTCCCTTATCCTTCAACTCTCAGCTCAGTACCTCCAGAAAGCTTCTCTGTCCCCTCCTCTGCCCCTGCCTTTCTCCTATGGCAGGCACCCTGGCAGTCCCTCACTCCACAGGTGTTGCCAGCTCATCAGGCTGAGGTCCTTAAGGACAGGGAGGCTGACTCGCAGCTGTGCCTTCACGTGGCAGAACTCTGTACGCAGTGGTGACCAAGCTAAGAAAGCAGCCCACAGCAACGTGATGGTATGAGCTAGTAAATCAGTGAATTTTTTGATAGGAAAAAAATAACTAGAAATTACTAATCATCTCTTACTTTGATGTTTACAGTATAATGTGTAGTTCTTCAAAGTGACAATCATAAGATGGGTGTGGTAGTACAGGTCTGTAATCCCAGCTAGCCAGGAGGCTGAGGCAAAAGGATCATAAGTTCAAGACCAGCCTGAAGCAACACAGTGAGACCCTATCTCAAAATTAAAAAAAAAAAAATTAAACAATTTTAAAAGGCAGCTTGGTGGTAAAACACCCACAGGTTTAATCCCCAGTACCCCCGTGACACAAACTAAAGAAAAGAAAAACTGACAATAATGGATGGTTCTCTAAACTGGGGAGAATATTCTGAGAATAAATACCTTCTCCAATGTAATATGTGCTGTGGGGACACTGGGTAGTACCACTGTCATTTCTGAGTAAACATGCCAATGACTAGGAAGAGAACATTTTCAATATTAAGTTTTCCTCTCATAATTTTCCAAAACTATAGGCATTCCTTGTTGCCTATCTAAAATCTAGTAACTAGTCCCAAATTTAGCCCCAAACTATGTATTATAGGTATTTTAAACTTGAAAATCCCATATGACATGATTCTAGGGACCTACCACTTATTTAAGATACATAAAATAACATGTAGACCAATGGTACAGAATAGAAGACACAGAGACAAACCCAAATAAATACAGTAATCTCATACTAGACAAAGGCACCAAAAGCATACACTGGAGAAAAGATAGCCTCTTCAATGAATGGTGCTGGGAAAACTGGAAATCTGTATGTAGCAAAATGAAACTAAACCCCCATCTCACACCATGCACAAAATCAACTCAAAATGAATCAAGGACTTACAAATTAGACCAGAAACCCTGCACCTAACAGAGGAAAAAGTAGGCCCAAATCTCCATCATGTCAGATTAGACCCTGACTTCCTTAATAAGACTCCTAAAGTGTAAGAAATGAAATCATTAATAAATGGGATGGACTCAAAAGTAAGAAGCTTCTTTTCAGCAAAAGAAACAACCAATGAGGCGAAGAGAGATAGAGTACTAATCTCCTTATATATCCTGGAGATTAGTACTCTGTCATGCATGTGGCAAAAATTTGCTCCCCAAATTTTTGCCACATGCATGACAGAGTACTGGATATATAAGGATATATAAAGAACTCAAAAAACTTAACACCAAATAAACAAACAATGCAATAAATAAATGGGCTAAGGAGCTGAACAGACACTTCTCAGAAGAAGATATACATTTAATCAACAAACATATGAAAAAAATGTTCAATATCTCTAGTAATTAGAGAAACGAAAATCAAAACTACTCCAAGATTTCATCTCATGCCAGTCAGAATGGCAGTTATCAAGAATACAAACAACAATAAGTGTAGGTGAGGATGTGGGAGAAAAGGCACACTCATACATTGCTGGTGGGACTGAAAATTGATGCAACCACTCTGGAAAGCAGTATGGAGATTCCTTAGAAAACCGGGATTGGAACCACCATTTGACCCAGCTATCCCACTCCTCGGTCTTTACCCAAAGGACTTAAAATCAGTATACTGTAGTAATATATCCACATCAATGTTTATAGCAGCTCAATTCACAATAGCTAAACTGTGGAACCCGCGTAGATGCCGTTCAACAGATGGATAAAGAAACTGTGGTATATACACACAATGAAATATTAATCAGCATTAAAAGAGAATAAAATCATGGCATATGCAGGTAAATGAATGGAGTTAGAATATTATGCTAAGTGGAGTAAACCAATCCCCAAAAACCAAAGGCCGAATGTTCTCTCTGGGAAGTGGATGCCCATCCATAATGGGGGGAGGCATGTGCAAAATGGAGGAACTTTGGGAAAAAGGGAGGGAGGGGTGAGGCCATGGGGACAGGAAAGATGGTGGAATGAGATGAACATCGTTACCCTAGGTACATATATGACTGCACATAGGGTGTGACAGTACATCGTGTACAAACAGAAATGAAAAGTTGTGCTGCAATTGTGTACAATGAATCAAAATGCATTCTGCTATCATATATACCTAATTAAAATAAATAAATTGATTAATAAAAAGACACAATTTTGATACTTCAAATCAAAATTTCTGTCCAATTCAACAAATTCAAATTCACTTGGTTTAGGTGTTTGGCATCATTGTAATAGTTCATTTTCCAGCCATTCTTCCAGCCATTCACATGAGGAATGGGAGAAGCCTCCTGACATAAGAAGTTAAAAAAAAATGGTCAGTTTTCATGTGGAATGTAACTACTGAATTTCCTGGAAAAATAAAGTCAAAAGATGGTCAAGGCTGGGGATGCAGCTCAGTAGTAGAGTGCTTGTCTGGCACATGTGATGCCCTGGGTTCCATTCCCAGCACCATAAAGAAAACAATATCAAAAAAGATGGTCAAGAACACAAAAGAGTGATAAGCAGGAAGGAGAAGGTCAGAAGAGCACCGTAGATGTGTGTGCCTGGATCAAACTGAGAAGGATGGGCTTGACCCGTGATCAAGTCGTCAAGGAAAACTAGGTAAAAAGAAAAGCCAATGTAATGTTATAGTCAGAGGTGAAGGACAGCAGGGATGGGATCGGCCTGATTTTTGAGCAGGATGCAGAAAAGGTGAGGAGATAACTTAGGAAGGGAAACATTTCTGGGGTAATAAATAGTCGTTTCATGTAGGCAATAAAAATAAATCTGTGGTGTTTATGGAGAAAAGAAAAGGACAAGCAAACTATGGACAGTGGCCTGGTCCTTAGGCCAAGCTGGAAGCAAGGCAGTCTGGGGCCTGAAGCAGTGACTCAGGCAGGAAGAATGTGGTCAGGCTGCCTGCAGCTGTGATAAGGAGGACAGGATGGGGCACTGCAGAGGACATCCTGGAGCAGCCTGAGGACTTTCCATGCAGGAGCACATGTGGAAACACACAGTCTGAGAGAATTCAGGCCTGTGCCAGGCAGAGTCCTTGAGTGTGGACAAGAGGGCTGGAAATGCTCTCTCTTCATCACCCAGGGGTAGTGGTTTGGGGACATGGGATGGCCAACGTCCCCTGGGTTGTACAGATCCTGCAGGCTCCTGCCTTTTGGGGCCTAGCAGCCCATCAGTTGTGCTAAACCCTTTTCTTGGATACTCTGGGGTATGCCCATGCCCTGCAGCTCCTGGCCCACACTTCTGAATCTCAGGCATGTTTCTGCTGCTGGCCTGGTCTGGTTTGTGCCATATCTTCGAGGTGCTTATGCCTTAATGTACTTAGGATGCTCCTTACACAGGCCCATTTTAAACACAACGTCTGCCCCTAAGTCGATACCCATATTCACAAACAAAAACTCCTAGCCAAATCAGTGCCATCCCCACCCCCAAGAGATTCCTGGGCTTTCTTGAAGCACAGTAACTACCCATTTGGATATCTTCTCCCAGGTACCAGGTGGGTTCAGGTGGCAGGCACAGGTTCCCTCCTTGGAAGCAATCTCCTTCCCTCAGCAGTGTGACAGTGGCTTCTTGGGAGGCACTCTCAAGGTCCCTGCCTGGTTGAGGTTCTACCCCATTTCCATTGCTGGATCTGGAGCCCAAACCCCTCTCCCTACAGCCTCTTGCACACATGCCTAGGAACCGGGTCTGGCCCACCCTTTAGAAAGCTCTGTGCTGCCCCCAGGAGATCAAAACCATCTCATTGCCACTCATAGTGAAAAGTCACTTTGATCCCAGGAGTCCTTGGTAGGACACAATGAGAATGGTGCTTTATCTCTGTGGTTTCTCCAGAACCCAGGATGCCCAGTCTAAATATGAGAACATCAGATGGACCCCACAGGAGGGACAGTCTACAAAATACCTGACGAGCACTCCTTAAAACTGGGGAGGTGATCAAAAATAAGGAAAATATGAGAAATTGTCACAGCCAAGAGAAGCCTAAGGGACCAGGACAACTCCATGTAATGTGGTGTCCTAGATGGGATCACAGAACAGGCAAACGCTAAGGAAATCTGAACAAACTATGAGCTTTTATCCATTTTAGTTCATTAATTTTAACAAATGTAGCATACTTATGTTAAGACATTAACAATATGGGACACCAGGTATTGGGAATATAGGGACTCCATGTAGTATCTATGCAACTTTTCTATAAATTGAAAATTAGTTTTAAGTTAAAAGTTTATTAAAAACAATAAAGGGTCCAAAGACATCCTACCACTCTCAATGGAGCAATAGCTGCTTTTTTAGATATTGTGGGAAGAACTCAGGAATCCTATGGACTGCCTTTAAAACTACAGGCCTGATAAAGTATGAACTAATTACCAAGCAAAAACTCATCTGCTTTAGCTTCCTTATTAGTATTTTAAATATTTTTTATACAAACCACAAGAATTGAAAATATGTACTTTATTTTTATTTTTTTTTAATAACTGTTTTTTGTTGGTTTTTGTTTGTGGGGTTTTTTTTTGTTTTTTGTTTTGTACTGGGGATTGAACTCAGGGGCACTCGACCCCTGAACCCAGCCCTATTTTGGATTTTATTTAGAGACAGGGTCTCACTGAGTTACTTAGCACCTCGCTTTTGCTGAGGTTGGCTTTGAACTCGTGATCCTCCTGTCCCAGCCTCCCAAGCTGTTGGGATTACAGGCATGCTCCACAGTGCCTGGCTAATAAGTACTTTAAAATTCTGGTTGGACTTATTTCTGACTCAAAAGGCAACTTGTTACTTGGTAGAACCTGAAAAAAACAAATTGCTGTCAACAGTGTTTCTACATTAAGAAAGAGTATTATTTGAAGAAATTCCCTTAAGAGAACTTCTGGAAATGGCTCAGAATGCCCACTTAGTCCACCGCATTCTACTCAGTAGATAAAGAAGCAGCGAGAGTCAGGTGTGCTAGCCCCCAAACAAGTAGATCCCTTATATCCTTGTGAATATATAAAGTCTAGCCCATCTTTCCTGCAGTACTTCATGAGGTTATAAATACATGTTATTCTGATTTTCATCCCTCATGTGTTTCACATGCTACTCTTGTTTTATAGAAAAAGGGAGGAAATGTTATTAGGGGAAAATTTGGGAAGGAACTTTTCTCAGTAGAAATATCTCAAATATAACATTAGGGCTTTAGTTGGCCTATTTGTGTCACATAACACATCATGATACCATTCAAGTAATGGAAGACGTTCTATTGAAGGAAATAAATGGAAAAGAACCAAGTAGGCAAATGCCTTTGAAAAACTGAGCTATAAACTGGGTCTGGTGGCGCATGACTGTAATCCCAGAGACTCAGGAGGCTGAGGCAGGAGGATCACAAGTTGCAACTTAGCGAGGCCCTAACCAATTTAGGAAGAACCTGTCTCAAAATTAAAATTAAAAAGGTCTGGAGATGTGGCTCATTGATTAAGCAGCCCTGTTTTCAATCAATCTACAGTACCAAAAAAACAAAAAAGCTGAGATATATATCACGAAGCTTACACACACAGACCTGAGCACCTCTGAAACCCTAACAACATCTGTTTTATTTTACCTACCATCTCTCCAACTTCCTTTTTTTTGGGGGGGGGGGTGTGGGTGGTAGCCAGGGATTAAATTCCAGGTGCTCAAATTCCACTGAACCATACCCCCAGCCTTTTTAATTTTTTTTTTTATTTTGAAACAGTCTCCTAAATTTGTTTAGGGCCTCATTAAACTTCTAAAGCTGGTTTGGAACTTGCCATCCTCCTGCCTCACCCTCCTGAGCTCACACTGGCATTACAGGCATGTGGCACCATGCCCGGCCTCCAGCTCTCTTATCTCTTGGGATGTTCATATCTCAGCCCTGGCTTCTTGTTTTCTGCCCTTTGCCAGCTTCTTCCTGGCATCATGTCCAGGGTATGACCTTTACCTGTAAATGAGTCAACACAGAAAGATCTATCCAAAAGGGTAGAGTTGAGGAGGTCAGAGGTGAGGAGGCAGTCGGCCTGACTCACTTCTTTCTTTCCCTCTCTCTCTCTGTATTGAAAGTTTCTTCTTCTCCTATAAGGGGTTAACACGACTTCTATTGAGTCCCCGTGTATGCCCAGTTCTTTAGTCAAGCGTCCTCATGGCTTATCTCAGTTAGCAATATTTTGGGCATTTCATAATAAAATGAGGGTTAGAAACACAAATCAATCAGCCAGTCAAAAAGTTTCAAAGAAACCAAGGGACTTCAACATCTTAAAATGCATGTCTGAGGCTGGTCCACAGCCACAGGGAGGGCCCAGTGGAATGAGTCTCTTTGGGCAGTGTCCTCACATACGCATTAGTGGTAACCAGTGAATCAAAGGATCCCCACGTTAAGGAAATCCAAGTGGTCTGTTCACACTTGGAGGTTCTAATCTGCCTGCTGCCACCAAACAACAGCTGAGGATTCCCACCACCTTACCACCTTCGCTGGCCTTATGTTTGCAGTTTACACAGCACAAAGTAATGCTGGGATAGGCAAAGATATCTGGTTGGTTCTGTCACCATTCTATACATTTAGTAAATGTTGTTTGCATGTGGATTCACTCCCCACCCTGCAACCCCGTGCTGATGAGGCAAAATTAGTGGCTATTTCTTACATCTGGGGGCCTGTCAATGCCATAGGAAATACTTGACCCAGAGTCTGAGGATCTGGGTTTCAGTTCCAAGCCTTTACTTACTAGGTGGGTCTAGTCAGTTACAAGAATGTTCTGAAATCTTAATGTGTTCATCTTAAAAAGAAAATAAGAATCCCTGTGTGTTGCGGGGCTCATGTAAAATTTCACATGGCTGTCCTTTTTGCGGGGTGCTAGAGATCTGAAGTCTTTATTTAGCATTGGCAGTATAAAACCATTACAGAAGATGCTTCTTGAGCAAGTGTAGGTATTACGCAGGCAGTTTCAGAACTGTCAATTTCATCATGACATTCAAAATGTGGTTCTTAATGCCATAAGTGCCTAGAGGTTGGCTACCAATCGAATGCTAAAATGAGTGTTGAGAAAGCCACGGCCTATTGGTATTTGCAGAGATTTCATTAGAAGTGTAGTATTTGCTGTTAGAAAGCTCTTGAATTGGGAGGTGTTTTAGTTAGCTTTTTCACTGCTGTGACTAAAAGAACCCAACCAGAACAACAGAGGAGAAAAAGTTTATTTGGGGGCTCACGGTTTTAGAGGTCTTAGTCCACAGAAGGTTGGCATCATTCCCCAGTGATTGAGGTGAGGCTAAACATCATGGCAGAAGAGTGTGGCAGAGGGGAGCAGCTCACAGGATGATCAGAGAGCAGTGAGAGAGACTCCACGCTCTTTTAGATACAAAATATATACCCCATAGCCACGCCCCCCACGGAACCACTGCCACCAGCCACACCCCACCTTCCTCCAGTTACCACCCGGTTAATCCCATTAGGGATTAATTTGCTGATTGGGTTAAGGTTATAACCCAATAATTTCTCCTCCAAACCTTGCATTGTCTCATATGTGAGCTTTTGGGGGACACCACATCTAAACCATAACAGGAGGGTTGTACTCATTTCTCACAACTTGTTAATCTGTCAGTCTGAGAGAAAGATGGGTAGCAATTGACAAGGTCTTTTTTTTTTTTTTTTTTTTTTTTTGGTACCAGAGATTGAACCCAGAGCTACTCAACCACTGAGCCACATCCCCCCATTTTTTAAAAAAATTTTATTTAGAGACAGGGTCTCACCCAGTTGTTTAGGGTCTTGCTAAATTGCTGAGGCTGGCTTTGAACTCATAATCCACCTGCCTCAGCCTCCCCAACTGCTGGATTAACAAGTGAGTGCCATCACACCCGGCTTGCCATTACTTTTCACTTAAAAAATTTGTGAAGCACGGGCTGGGGTTGAGGCTCAGTGGTAGAGCGCTTGCCTAGCACATGCGAGGTACTGGGTTCGATCCTCAGCACCACATAAAATAAATAAATAAATAAAGGTATTGTGTCCATCTACAACTAAAATTAAAAAAAAAACCATGGAAGCATTAAGATACACAAGGCTCACTCCTGGGCGTGTCAATACCTATGAAAAAATAGATTGAATTAAGTGTGTAACTTAACTTGACAAGGTCTTTTAAATGATCCAAACCTTTGGAGCAGGAAAGTGAAAAGTCAGCAAGTTGCTGGGGTTAGTGCCACTAAACAGAATGTGAGAGTCCATCATTCTTCTAATTTCTAAATGATATCTTTTGATGAGCCAAGTCTTTTTTTTTTTTTCAGGGGTGGGGGGCTACTGGGGATTGAACTCAGGGGCACTCAACCACTAAGCCACATCCCCAGCCCTATTTTTGTATTTGATATAGAGACAGAGTCTCACTGGCTTTGAACTCTAGATACCCCTGTCCCAGCCTCCCCAGCCACTGGGATTACAGGCGTGCGCCACCACACCCAGCAAGCTAAGTTTTAATTTTGATGCCCTTTTTGAATCTTTTGTCCCCCTTACAGTTGGTGCTTTTTGTGTTCTAAGACATCTTTGCCTACCTCAAGATCATGAAGACAGTCTTCTTTCCTTTAGAAGTGTTATAGTTTTACCTTCCATATTTCAATTTGTTATCCATGTTTAGTTAATTATTTTGTATATAATGTGAGGTAGGGATCAAGATTCACTCCCCCACTTGAGGACATTCAGTTATTCAAGTACTATCTGTTGCAAAGACTTTCTCTCCCCAGTGAATTACTTAGGTGCCTGTCTTGAAAAATCAATGAGACATCATTGTGTCAGCTTATTATCTGTCTTTTCTGTTTGATCCCATTGATGGTCTTTTTATGCTAACGGGGAAGCCACATCCTGAGTTAAAAGACTTGTTTTTACTCCTCCGTTTCTTCTTTCCAATTTCTGCGACTTTGTTTTCTCCCTGCACTGTGCTCCACATTTAATGACTAAGTGTACAATTAGTTAAAATGCACGGGCCCTTTCCTTGTGCACTGCCCATCCCCAGGTTACAGGAAAGGTCACAATTAAAACGTAGTTGTCAGGAAAATATAAAACAGAGACTGGCTGTGATGGAAACCAGATGCACAGACCTTCAAATAACAAGCCTCTGAACAATCCTTACTTTTTTAGAATCAGAGGTCCAGGGCGCTTGTGCTCTCCAGACCAAGATAGGTGGTTCACATGGCATGTTCCAGAACTGGAAACTTCTCAAGACTAATTAACTAACCTGGCACTCGCTTGCCTGAAACAGATAATATTCCCACAAACGGTGCTATATAAACCTTCTCTTGGCGACACCAGGCAAGATGGTCACAGGCATTAGCTGTCGGGTTGCTAATAAAAACCTTTCCTCTCCTACTTCTCTGTCTCTGGGGTTACTGGCTCTCATGAGCGGCAGCAGAACTGGACCTTTCACAGTCAGTTAAAATACTCTGCTGCCACAATGACTATAGATTTACAGAAGCACTGAAGTCACGCAGTGGAGGTCTTCAACTTTGTCTTTTTTAAGAATGTCGTAGCTATTCCAGGTCCTTGTTTTTTTCCACATAAATGGTAAAAGACTATTATTTTCTAAACAAACAAAAAAAAACTAACAAAAAAAGCCTATTAGTATTTTAATTGAGATTGCATTGAGACTATAGATCAATTTGAGAAGAATTAATATCTGAACGGTATTGAGTCCTCTAAAATATGAACTTGACCTGTCCCTGCATTTACTTAGGTCTTCTTCAGTTTCTCTCAGTACTGTGTCATGGTTTCCAGTGTAGAGGTCTTGAATATATTTTATTATATCTATTCCTAAATATTTCATGGGTTTTTTTTTTGGTTACAATTAGTAATGATACTTAAAATATTTATTTATGCACAGTAATATTCAGAGTTGTCGTTTACATTTCTATGTTGCAAATACTTTTTTTTGAAAAATTAATATGTAATTTACACACAATAAAAACCATTTTAAAATATACACTTCAGTCATTTTTAGTATACTAACAAAAATTGTGCAACCATTACTACTACCTGATTTTAAAACTTGTCCATCATCTCCCTCAAGAAACCCCATATCTACTTGCAGTATGTCTCCATTGCTCTCTCTTCCCAGCCACTGATGGCCAATCTCTTTTTGTCTCTATGGATTTACTTGTTCTAGATATTTTATATAAACAAAATCCTATAATATATGGCCATTTGTATCTGATTTCTTTCACTTAACATGATGTTTTCAAGCTTTAACCATGTTATAGCATGTATCAGCACCTCAATACTTTTTTTTGCATTTAAAATTTAAAAAATTTTTCTAATTAGTTATACATGACAGTAGAATACATGTATGCACTTTGATATATGAGTGGAGTATAATTTCTTGTTTTTTTTCTGATTGTACATGTTGTAGAATCACATTGGTCATGCAGTCATATATGTACATAAGGTAATAATATCTGTTTCATTCTACTATTCCTACCCCCATATCTCCTTCCCTCCTTTCAGTCCCCTTTATCTAATTTAAATAATTCTATTCTTCTGCATATCAGAGAAAACATTCAGCCTTTGGTTTGGGGGGACTGGCTTATTTTGCTTAGCATGATATTCTCCAGCTCCATTCATTTACTGGCCAATGCGATAATTTCATTCTTCTTTAAGGCTGAGTAATATTCCATTGTGTATATATACCACATTTTTTTTATCCATTCATCTGTTGAAAGGCACCTAGTTTGGTTCCATAATTTAGCTTTTGTGAGTTGAGCTGCTATAAACATTGATTGAGGATACATCACTGTAATATGCTGATTTGAAGTCCTTTGGGTATAAACCAAGAAGTGAGATGGCTGGGTCAGATGGTGGTTTCATTCCAAGTTTTCTGAGGAATCTCCATACTGCTTTCAATAATGATTGCACCAATTTGCATTCCCACCAGCAATGTATGGGCATGCCTTCCCCCCACCCCACATCCTCATCAACATTTATGGTTGTTTGTAGTCTTGATAATTGCCATTCTGACTGGGGTGAGATGAAAGGCACCTCAATACTTTTGATGGCTGAATACTATTCTCTATATGGATATATCATGTTTGGTTGGAACATCTATCCATCAATAGATACTTGGGTCGCTTTTGCTTTTGGGCTACTGTGAATAACACTGCTATGAGCATGTGTGTACAAGTTTTTGTTTAAATACATATTTTCCGTTATTATGAGTAAATATCTAGGAATGGAATTGCTGAATCATATGATAATTCTA
This sequence comes from Marmota marmota marmota, assembly GCF_001458135.2. Classification (NCBI taxonomy): domain Eukaryota; kingdom Metazoa; phylum Chordata; class Mammalia; order Rodentia; family Sciuridae; genus Marmota; species Marmota marmota. The sequence goes on from NW_025999990.1 coordinate 30,416,404, forward strand.
AGTTTAACCTTTTCAGGAACCACCAAAGAAAGTGTTTTCCACCTTGGCAGTGCCAACCAACATTATAGCAGCGCCAACCTACATTATAGTAGCCATGTGTAAAAGTTTCAATTTCTCCATATTCTTTTCAACACTTGTTCATTTGGGTTTTGTTTTCATTAAGAGTCATTCTAGTGGGTATGAAGCAGTATCTCATTGTGGTTTTGATAAACATTTCTCTAATGGCTGGAGATGTTGAGCAACTTTTCATGTGTTTATTGGTCATTTATATATCCTTGTTTGATATGTGTATGTAAAATCCTTGAGCCATTTAAAATCAGATTGCTATCTTTTTATTGTTCAGCTGTAAAGTTCTAGATATTCTGGATACTAGATCCATATCAGATATTTATTTGCAAATGTTTTGTCTCATTCTATGAGTTATCCTTTTACTTTCTTTTTTTAAAAAATATTTTATTTTAGTTGTAGTTGGACACAATACCTTTACTTTATTTTTATGTGGTGCTGAGGATGGAACCCAGGGCCTCGCACCTGCTAGACGAGTGCTCCACCGCTGAGCCATAACCCCAGCACCCCTTTTACTTTCTTGATCATGTATTTTGATATACAAAACTGTAACATTTTTGAAGTCCAATTTATTTTTTCTTGTCTTAGCCAATAAATCATTGCCAACTACAATATCATGAAGCTTTTTCCTTAAGTTTTCTTCTAAGAGTTTTATAGCTTAATTCTTACATTTAGATCTTTGATCCATCTTGAGTTAATTTTTTTATATAGTATAAGGTAATGGTCCAACTGCATTTCTTTGCATGTGGACACCCACTTTTCCCAGCATCGTTTCTTGTAAAGCCTCTAATTTCTCCAATATCTGACCTTGGAATCCTTTTCAAAAGCCAATTGACCATATACATGAGGGTTTACTTCTGGGCCCTCTGTTCCATTCCATTGGTCGGTATCTGTTCTTATGCCAGGTACCACACTGTTTTGACTACCGCAGACTTTCAGTAAGTTTTGAAATCAGGAAGTCTGAGTCCTTCAGTTTTGTCTCTTTTAAAAATTGTTTTGGCTGTTCAGGGTCCCTTGAGATTCTATTTGAATTTTAAATGGATTTTTATTTCTTTTTTAAAATTCTGTTGGGATCTTGAAAGGAATTGCATTGAGTCTGTAGATTGTTTTGGATAATATTGCCATATAAACAATGTTAAATCTTCCAATCCATTTTTAAAGATCTTCTTTAATTTCTTTCAGCAATGTTTCTTTTTTCAATATCAAACTTTTTTCTAAACAATGTATTATAGTTTTCAGTGAACAAGTATTTCGCCTCCTTGCTTAAATTATCAATGGTATTCTTTTCAATGCTATTGTTAATGGAATTATTTGTTTTATTTTTTTGAGGGGGGGTGGTACCGGGGATTGAATCCAGGGGCATCAACCACTGAACAACATCCCCAGCCTATTTTGTATTTTATTTCGAGACAGGGTCTCACTGAGTTGCTTAGTGCCTCGCTTTTGCTAAGGCTGGTTTTGAACTCAGAACCCTCCTGCCTCAGCATCCTAAATTGCTGGGATTATAGGCGTATGCCACTGCGCCCAGCTAGAATTGTTTTCTTATTTTAATTTCAGATCATGCATAACCACTACCACAAATGTGAGTCCATCCCAAAGTCTTTTCTCAATCTGACCCTCTCTAGTCAAATGATATTTTTAAAAAATTAATTTTCCAATTGTTTGTTGCTAGTGCATAGAAATACAATTGATAAAGGGATCTTGCATCCTAAGACCTTGTTAAATTCACATAAGTTAAATTCACATAGTTTCAGACAGTTTTAATTCTTTTTTTAATATTTATTTTTCAGTTTTCGGTGAACACAACATCTTTATATGGACACAACATTTTATTTTTATGTGGTGCTGAGGATAGAACCCAGCGCCCTGCACATGCCAGGCAAGCGCGTTACTGCTTAAGCCACATCACTAGCCAGTTTTAATTCTTTATTCTCAGTCTTTGTACCCTTTATTTCAATTTTTTGTCTCACTGTAATGAATAGTAATCTCTAACACAAGGTTGAATAGAAGTGGTATAAATGGACATCCTTCCCATGTTCTTTTTTTTTAAAATATTTTTTAGTTGTCGATGGAACTTCCTTATGTATTTATTTATATATGGTGCTGAGAATCGAACCCAGTGCTTCATACATGCTAGGCAAGTGCTCTACCATTGAGCCACAACCCCAGTCCCATGTTCTCCTTTTTCACCTTAAAAGGTGAAACTTTCGATATTTCATTATTATGTACGATGCTATCAATAGGGTTTTTTTAAAAAAATGCTCTTTATCAGGTTGAGAAAGTTCATTCTTGTTCCTAGTGTGCTTAGAGTTTGTATCATGAAGATGTTATGAATTTTGTTAAATGCTGTCTCTGCATCAATTGAGTTGGTTGTATGATTTTTCTCTTTAGTTCTAATAATGTGATGAATTATTTTGACTGATTGATATTGAAATAATAAAACAATCTTGCATTCCTAGGGAAAATTCCACTTGGTTGTGTTGCATTTTCCTTTAAAAAATTTTTTTGGGGTTCAGTTTGCTAATATTTTGTTAAGAATTTTTGTGTCTACAGTTGTGAGGGATACAGGTCTGTGGTTTTCTTTTATTGTAATGTCTGTCTGGTTTTAGTATTAGGGTTTGTGTTAGTCAGCTTTCCATTACTATTAACAAATACCTGAGATAATCAACTTGTAAAGAGAAAAGGTTTATTTTGGCTTACAGCTTTGAAGGTTCCAGTCCATGATTGATAGGCTTCATTGTTTTTAGGCCCGTAGTAAGACAGCATATTATGGCAGGAGAATATGGTAAAGCAAATCGTTAGACTCTTGCTAAATCTTAATTACCTTCTTATATGCCCTATTTCCAAATATAGTCACATAGGGAGTTAAGGCTTCAATATATGAATTTTCTGTGGACATAATATTGGGTGGACACAAGTCTATAGCAAGTCTCCAGAAAAAGGTATTCCACTTCCCTAGTTGGAAAAAGGCCAGGGATTTCCCAGGCATAAATTAGGTCAGCCTCTGCTCAAAAAGCATGTTGAGTGATATTCTACTGCTCTGGGTGAAGGCAAACGCTCAGTTGACAATGTGGGATGTTATGTTACACGAGTCTCTTCCAAATTGAGCTGATATGCAAACACAGGAGCTGCACATTGGATCTCAGTCTTGAGACCTAGACAGGGAGGAGAGGTGGCCCACTGGTGCATCAAAAACTGCCTACTGGCCTGCATCCTCCCTCCCCCTCCCTCACCTGTGCAGTGGGGATAATACAGTGAATGCTGAGGTAGCAATTGCATTATACAAAGGCATGCTTGACACCTTGAAAAACACAAATTACCAAAATAGGCAGAGGAAGAAGTAGAAAATCTGAAGATCCCATGTTGATTTTAAAAGTTGAATGTGCAGTTACTTGCAAAGAAAACTTCATTCATAGATGGTTTTGTTGTGGGGCAGGTCGCTCAGAAAACAAGTCCCAGTTTTGTTCAAATTGAAGAGTCTTTATTTAGCCGGCTAGCCAGTAACTGCTCCCCACAGCACCCATAACTGTCTCTGCAAGGAACAGCCCTGAACCTGAGCATTTAGGATATTTAAAGGCAAAAACTACATCTGTGTCGACGTAGCTGTAAGCAAGCAGGTGCAGAAGCTGGATTGGGCAGTCAGTGAGACAATGCAATGGGTACATTGGTATTTCCCACCTGTGGCCCACAGTGCCCACTTAGCATTAATAGTTAGTCTTTGAACACTGCCTGGAATTGGTTTTGCTTTTCTCCCACTAACTGATGATCTTCCTCAGAGATTGCCTTGAAGCCTGCAATGAAAATGCCTTCCTTAGACCTTCACCCTCCACCCTAAGACACTGTGATTGTCTCCATGGTTCCCATGATGCCTTGGGCTGCTAAGGACCTAGCTTTAGGGCACCAGGACAGGGGCCAGGTTACACTTGGTATGGAATGGATCTGGGAAGGAGCAGGCTGGATTTAGGTTAGAGAACAAAACTGAAGAATGCCCCCCGGCTAGGTCACTCTTTCCAGTTGCCCAGGGCTGAGGGCCTTTGGGTTGGGGGTCATGGCTCTCTGCTAGGCGGGGTGGTTTATTACACTAAGCTTGCAATATCTTGCATATCTCCATTATGGAATCTGATGCTTCTGGGCTAAGGCCCAGAAACTAACAAAAATTAGTTGAATTGGTTTAAGCTTTGGTTGGGAAGAAGAAGGGAGAAGAAATGACAGGATAAAATGAGTAGGAAATGAGTAGAAAAGAAAGATGACAAACAGAGTCGCAGGAGTCAAAGCATAGAGGCCTTCAAGTTCCATGACTGGGTTGAGAGGGGACAGACACTTATACGTGGTGATACCTGAGTCCTCTCACCTATCTTCGATTTCTCCTTTGGATAATAAGACATGTAAGTTCCCATCACTCAGAGCCACCAAGCTCAGACATCCAACACACAGATGAATGCTCACAGGCTACCTTGCCCATGACAAATGACCGAAGGAAAGTGTATGATTACAGAAAAAACCCTCTTAGAGGCGTGGCTCATTTTAGCTGGTTTGTAAAGCTGGCTGGGTTTTTGTTGTTGTTTGTTTGTTTGTTTTGTTTTGTAGACTAGCATGTTTTTGCAAAAGCAGCACAATAATCAGGCTGACATCATCTGGTGTCAGTGAGAATGCCATAAATGTTTCCATTTTAAGTCAGGCCAGAGCATTATTTTACAATACTGCCTAATCATTTCTTCCAGCAATCACCCAATCAGTTCAAATGTCAAGCAAATGCTCAAAACCAAAGAAATCAATAGATTGAGAAACAAATGAATTTATACTACTACTACTAATTACCACCAGCCTGCAGTCTGCGGGCTAAGTACATAGGTTCTGGATTTCTTCCAGGGGCTTCCACAGAGCCAGGAATGCTTTTGCCATTCAATCACACAGCTGAGCTGGCCAGCTGCCCTGACCAGGAGATTTGTTTATTTGGTTTTCACTTTTCAGCTCGAAATATAGTCTTGATTCCTCTGCCTCTGGGGCTCTCTGACTGTTTTTAACTAGAGTCCTTTCTGCTCACTTGCAAAAAAAGACTCCCTCCCGGAGGACTGGCGGGTGCCTGGAGGCTCCTTTGGGGGGTGGGGAGGGGTGTTCTGCTTGGACCACAGCTTGCTTAGTCAGCTCGTAAATCAGGAGAGTTTCTGAGTTAAGACTCTCCTGCGGTAGTAAGTTTTATTTAGGGATAGCACTAATTTGGCTTTTGAACTTGATATGATTTTCTTGTAAACTTAGCAGAGTGCCTCATCTGGGGAATTTGTGCCTGGGCTCTGTCCTGTCATCATAACCACATTACGCAGTTTGTGGGCACATTGGCCTCTGTGTGTCCTGGTGATCCCAGAAAGCTTTCCCCTGATGGAGGATGATTGTCAGAGGTCTGACTTCAAATTTAGTGTCTGCATGAGTGCTCCTTTTAAAAGGCAAGTGGGGTAAAAGGTATCTGATGTTTGTGGGGGTTGAGGGGTTACCGTTCAAAGGAGAATGGCCAGAGTTTCTTTACAAATAAATATGCAGTTAATTTAATATATGGCCCAGAGATTGTATGCACTGGCATTTATCCCAGAGAAATTAAAACTGTGCTTATACAAAAAACTACACATGAATTTTCATGGCAGCTCTAATTGCAATAGCCCCCAACTAGAAACAATCTGGCTGTCCTTCAGCCAGAGAATGGCACAACACTGCAGTCCACCCATGACATGGCATACTACTCAAGGAACAAAGTGTTAACACACACAGTCACCCCATGAGGCACCAGAGAATTACTCTGAGTGAAGAAAGTCAGACCCCAAAGGTTAGATACTATTTGCTTCCATTTTATAACTTTTTTTTTTTCAGTACTAGGGATTGAATCCAAGGCCTCACCCACTCTAGGCAAGCTCTCTCTACCACTGAGCCACACCTCATCAGCCCTTTTTATTTTTTTTTTTAGTTTTGAGACAGGTTCTGGCTATGTTGCCCAGGCTGGACTCAAACTTGCTATCCTCCTGCCTCAGATGGCCAAGTTGCTGGGATTATACATAACATTCTTGAAATGAAAAATTATAGAAATACAGAACTACAGAACAGATGAGGGGTTAGGGATTATGGAGGATGGATGAAGGAAGGAAATACATGGGACTATAAAAGGGCTACATGCGGGATCCTTGTGTTGATAGAAATGCTCGGTATTTTGACTTCATAAATGTCAATATCCTGATTATATGTAGATTTGCAGGATGTTGCTATTGAGAAAATCTGGGTGAAGAGTACAGGGACCCTTCCCTCCTCTTCCTCCCCCTCCTCCTTCGTCTTCTGCTTTTAGATGAGTCTTGCTATGTTGCCCAATCTGGCCTAGAATTTGGCAATCCTCCCATGTCAGCCTCCTAAGTACCTGGGGTTACAACCATGTACCAGGGAACCTTTCTTTATTCTTGCAACTATGTGTGAATCTACAATTATCTCACAATAAAGAGTTTAAAGTGGGCAAGGTCAGTACACTGAGAAGGTGGCCTTTGAATAAAGACTTAAAAGAGGTAAAGCAGACTGCCAAGCATCTATCTGGGCAACAACATCCCTGACAGATGCTCCACTGCAGGAGAGAATCTAGAAGGCTCAGAGTCACCTAAAGGGTCTTGTGAGGACATAGAAGGTGCATCAGAGAGGTAGCTGAGGTCAGACTCCCAAGGGTCTGAGTCAGCAAAGACTTTCACTTTGTGTGACCTGGGGAGCCACAGATATACCAAGCAGCAGAGTGACCATTTCAACAGACCCTCTGGCTTCTGAGTGAAGACTAGACTGTAAAGAGAAGTTGGGAGACAATGAGAAGCCTGTAGCAGTCATCTTGGATGACCTCTAAGTTCCCCACACCCAGCAAGATTGCTTGTATGACCTTGTCTATGACTCTCCTGGACGTGTGTACCTTTAGATGGTTGATCCTTTATATAAGAGCTGCCTGTAGAAGCAGTGATCCCCAAAGTTGGGTGTCCATGCTGATGATCCATGGAGAGTAGACTACACAGTCAAGTATGAGGGTTATGAAAGTGAAGATGAAGACTTGTCCAAGGATGTGGACCTCAGGCTGCAACTTATTCATGAAGCCTTGGGGCCAATGAGATGCAACTGTGAAAGCCTAGTGGTCAGGACAGTAAAAATGCCCTCAATGGTGGGCAAGGTGTTTGCATATATGTCAGTGAGTCTTTGCAAGTAGAAATACATCCCATGAGAGTTTTTGAGCCCTCGATATGTGTTGGGAGCTGGTACTCAAAGTGTCAAAGGTACATAGCTGTTACTCTCAAATAGCTCACCATCGTAAGTGAGTAGACAAATAAGTAAAACGGTGAGGAGTCATAAAGGATGTTATGAAACAAGCAGAGAATGGGTTGGGAAGGATGTGTATAGGGAGGGAGACAATTGCACTCCCTAAGTCAGAAGGTGGCCCCTAGGTTGAGGCACAGAGTAAGTGAAGAAGCAGGTCAGAAAGTTCCCAGCAGAGGGAACATCCTGTGCAAAGGCCCGGACTGGAGGAATGGGGCAAGATGGGATCCAAAGATGCAGTTGTCTGCCATTGCCACCATCCCTACTTGGCTCTCCCAAGGACAGCACTTGGCATCCAGGATCCCAGCTTCACATTTCTGCCATTTCTCACATGGAGTCATAATTGGGCCTGCGTAATTCTTCACTAGAGCCTAAGAAACAATAAATGCAAATTATGCTTTCCTCTGTAAATATGAGGAATCATGGGAATATGAAATGCAAATCTATTAAATGCACCTGTTTCTCATGGCCTCTCTTGCACTTGGTAGAACCTTGTGGCTCAGGAGAAGAGGACCTGGCAAGTGGGTTGGTGTCCCAGGGAGCAGGAATGGGAACTATGAAGTCTGCTATCTTGGATATATAGAAGATGGAGCAAGCAGACTAACAACATAGGCTTGCCATGTATATCTGTTTTCTAGGGCTGCAGTAACAAAGTGTCACAAACAGAGTGATTTCAGATAACAGAAATGCATTCTCCCACAGTTCTGGAAGCTGAAGTCCAAAATTAAGGTATTGGTAGGGAAATCTGTCCCCCCACCCTGAAATCTCTAGGGAGATTTCATCTTTCCTACTTCTCCTAGATTCTAGTGGCCCCAGGTGTCCCTTGGCTTATGTGTTATCTGATCTCTGCCACCATATTTACATGCTAGCCTCCCTCTGTGTTTATCATCTTTCCTCCTCTTATATGGACACCAGTTTATATTGGAGTAGGACCCACCCTATGACCTCATCTTGATTCATTACATCTGCAATGACCCTATTTCCGAATAAGATCACACTCTGAGGTACTGGGATTAGGATTTCTTTTAAGTGACACAGTTCAGTCCTTAACCAGGCCATGCTAGGAAGGAAACTGTAACGAGAAAGGACTGGACAGCTTTTATTTTGTAGGAACAAGTTACAGATATTACACAGAGAAGCCATTCTGAGCTCATGTCCACACCCTGGGTCTGCTGATTCTGAATCACTCATACAAATACCTTTAAAAATATGCTTTACTCTGGGTGCTCTTGTTACTGATTTTAAGTTAAAAAATATATTTTTATGCTCCTAAAGACTAGGGTATTTTTGTTAGTAGTGCAAACTCTCATGGTCATGCAGGCCTGAGGGGCTGGTTTTCACCCCTTTCTTCACCCTATGGCTGACATGTCTTCTAGATGGGAAGTAAGGAGAGTATTAAAGGCCAGGCTAGATCATGGGAGCCAGTAGGACCTGGACTAGATTGGGTAGGCAGTAAGGATAGTCATCCAGGTCCCAAGTGGAGGAGAGATATGGGAAACACAGGGTCTCCCAAGGCTAGGCAAGGCAGAATGAAGCTGACCAATCAGGAGATATCTGGAAGTGGAGCAGAGGTGAGAGTCCAGCAACTAGGAACTGTCAAGATGAGGGAGCAAGCAGGTTATTTGATGCTCTCAGGGGAGACAAAGATGAGCCATGGAGGCACCATATGGTCCCTGAGGCCAGGATGGATATCTTTCTGACCCTGGAGCCTCTCTCTCCTTATCAGCACATCTGCAGCAAAAAGAGCCCTCTGGAAAGGACTAGGCTGGAAAGACACAAGGGAAGTAGCCTGGTTGAGAGTTCAAAACGGGCACAATCCTGGCTTCAGGCAGGTTTCCACAGTCTCCTGGTGCCATGGACATTACAACTGAACCCATATAAATAAGGAACATAAATATATAAATCATCATCTCAACTGTCCTTCACCTCTCATGGGACACCAGGGAAATATTTATATTATGCCTTAATAACAACCAGGGTCAGGGATAAATTTAGCATTCTTTAATTTAGGCTCCAGTTCATTCACATATTTGTTGCTAAATTAAAATAATTGACATAATTTCCTACTTTGAAAATATGAGACTCTTGCAGTTCAGATAAATGGATTTTTCAAATCAAAGACTTGAAATCTCAGGAATTTTCTCAAAATGCTTCTGATTATAAAATATCAATGTCATATTATTGTGAACTGCAGACTTTCTAAATTTATCTTTACTTATTAGTCCTAATCTAAGTTAATAATATGTCATGCTTTAAAACAATAAATTCTTTTCTTTAGATATAAAGTATATGTAGATAGGTCTTCCAGTTATGATAGAGAAGAGATCAACAAATCCTCTCCTTTCAAAACAGCTATGAAATTGAACTGAATTGTCAAAAATGATTATTTTGGCAATAATTAATTACTAATTTCTGTAGATTGACCACAGACAAAATAACAAATTGAGGAACTCATATTAACCAAAAACAAAAAAAACTGTGGAGATTCAGGTAAGAATAGGTGGAGAATTATAATCTGTTGTATCTGCCTCCACACCCCAAGGAAGCATGGTTTCTTTACCAAGATAGGACTGGCCTTCACTTGATTTGGACTGAAGAAAAGAAACCCACAGCTGGAAGTAAGCGGGAAAAACTTGCAGAACTGGCCTGAAGTTGCAGTCCTGGTTGAGATGGATGATATTGGACTAGGAAGATCCTGGAGATGAGATAACATTCCATATACCTGTGGCTGGCTGGGAGCCCATGTGCATGAACAGTGGAAACACAACAGGGCCTGGTATTAACGTAACTGTTGGGTCAGAGTTGAAAACTGCCTCAAACTTTATTACATTCCCCCAATTCCAGATCCACCATTAACAGAATGGGGTATTTGAGCTCAGCCTCTGACCAGCCATTAAGTGACCATTTAAACTATGCAGACACAGAGGTGACTTAAGAAGCCAACCTTTCTCCCCCCACAAAAAATACAAATGAGAATTATTTTTAAAAGCCTAAAGAGAGCTATCAACATATTCACACTTCAGGGCAAAAGATTCTGTATTTCAATTCCAGGCAAGTTATAAAAAAAATATAAAGCAATGACAACCGAAATTCTCAAAGGATAAAAAGAAAACTGAATCTAGAGTTGATGTGATATATTATCTAAGATATCCAGTTTTCAACAAAATTTTATGAGTTATGAAAAAAAAGTCTGTTAGGGACCCAGATGTTGGATTTAACAGAAAAAGACTTTAAAGCTGCTATTTTAAATATGTTGAAAAAGTTGAAGAAAACCAGGTTTAAAGAATGTAAAGAAAATATTATGAAAATGACTCAATAAGAGGAAATGTCAATAAAGAAATAATTTTTTTAAAAAAGTAAAAAATGTAAAATAACCAGGTGGAAATTCTAGGGTTGAAAAATACAATAACAAAGTAAAACATTGGTTATATGGGATAAGCAGTATATTTGAAATATCAGAATAAAGAATTTGTAAATTTTAAGATAGATAAAATATTATCCAATATGAAGAATAAAGAGAAAAAAAACTGAAGAAAAATTAACAAGTCTCAGATATTTGTGGGACAACAGGAAATATACCAACTGCATAATGGGAGATCCAGAATGAGAGATGAGAAAGAGATGAGAGGAAAAAGAGAAGGAAAAAATGTAAAGAAATAATGCTAAAAGCCTCCGAAATTTATGAAAAACGTTGATCTGGAGGTCTAAGAAGCCCAATGAACTTGAAGTTGGAAAAACACAAAGAGATCTTCACTCAGTCACATCAAATTGTTGAAAGCAAAAAGCAAAGAGAAAATACAGAAATCAAGAAAAAACTGATCATCTATAATAGAACAACACAAATAATGACTAAATTCTCATCAGAAAAAAATGAAGGAGAGGGGCTGGGGTCATGGCTCAGGGGTAGATCACTTGCCTAGCGTGTGTGAGGCACTGGGTTCAATTCTCAGCACCACATATAAACAAATAAAGGTCCATCAATAACTAATAAAAATATTTTTTAAAAATTAAGGAGAGAAGGCAAAGGAATTCAAAGTGTTAAACAATTGTTAGCCCAAATTCCATATCCAGCAAAACTATCTTTTTAAAATTATTTATTTATTTATTCTAATCAGATATATATGACAGCAGAATGCATTTTGATTCATTGTACACGATTGCAGCACAGCTTTTCATTTCTCTGGTTGTACATGAAATAGCATCACACCATATGTGCAGTTATACATGTATCTACAATAATGATATCCATCTCATTCTACCATCTTTCCTGCCCCCCATGCCCCCTCCCCTCCTCTCCCTCTCCTTTGCCCAAAGTTCCTCCATTTTTTCCATGTCCCCCACTCTCCCTGCATTATGGATCAGCATCCACTTATCAGAGAGAACATTTGGCCTTTGGTTTTTTGGGGGGATTCACTTACTTTGCTTAGCATGATATTCTCCAACTTCATCCATTTACCTGCAAATGCCATAATTTTTTTCTCTTCTAATGCTGAGTAATATTCCATTGTGTATATATACCATAGTTTCTTTATACATTCATCTATTGAAGGGCATCTAGGTTGGTTCCACAGTTTAGCCATTATGAATTGAGCTGCTATAAACGTTGATGTGGCTGTGTTACTATAGTATGCTGATTTTAAGTCCTTTGGGTATAGACCAAGGAGAGGGATAGCTGGGCCAAATGGTATTCCATTCCCAGTTTTCTAAGGAATCTCCATATTGCTTTCCATATTGGTTGCACCAATTTGCAGTCCCACTAGTAATGTATAAGTGTGCCTTTCTCCTCACATCCTTGCCAACACTTTATTGTTTGTGTTCTTGATAACTGAAATCTTAGTTTTGATTTGCATTTCTCTAATTACTAGAGTTGTTAAACATTTTTCATATATTTGTTGATTGATTGCATATTTTCTTCTGAGAAGTATTTGTTTGGCTCCTTAGTTCACTTATTGATTGGGTTGTTTTTGTTTTTGGTGTTAAGTTTTTTGAGTTCTTCATATATCCTGGAGATTAGTGCTCTATCTGATGTGTGTGTGTGTGTGTCAAAAATTTGCTCCCAAAATGTAGGGTCTCTTTTCACTTCATTGATTGTTTCTTTTGCTGAGAAGAAATTTTTTAGTTTGAATCCATCTCATTTATTGATTCTTGATTTTATTTCTTACACTTTAGGAGCCTTGTTAAGGAAGTCATGATGAAGATTTAGGCCTACATTTTCCTAATAGGCGCAGGCTCTCTGGTCTAATTCCCAGATTCCAGAAAAACTATCTTTCAAAAGTAAAAGTGAAATGAAGATATTCTCAGATAAACAAAGACTGAAATAATGCATTGCTAACAGACCTGCCTTACCAAAAAAATAATAAAGGAAGTCTCTCAATGTGTTAATTAGCTTTATATCACTATAACAAAATACCACAGATAGTAAACTTATAGAGAAAAGTTTTATCTTGGCTCACAGTTTTGTAAGCTCAGTCTGTGATCAGTCATCCCTATTGTCTTAGGCCTGTGGTCAGGCAGCACTTCATGGCAGGAGTACACAGCAGAGCAAAACCATTCACTTCCTTTCCAGAAAGCAAAAGAGAGGAGAGGGAGAGGCCAGGATCCCATAATCCCTTTTGGGGATGTGCTCACAGAGACTTAAGGACTTCCCTTAGGGACCTAACTCTTTCTAGTAGCTTCACTCTGGGTCTAAGCTTTTAAGGTGACCCTTGGAGGACATTCAACATCCAAACTAATGATTCAAAATGAAAGAAGATCACTCCAATTCATAACTTGAATCCACAAGAAGAATTAAAAAAGACTAGAAATGGCAAATATGTAGGTTAATACAAAAGACTTAATGATATACATTTTTTTCTATTATTTCTGTAAATTGCCCTAGATTATATTAAACAACTGCATTGGATGGTTTGTAACATATATGGATATGGTAATATATGACGTTAATAGCACAAAGTTAGGGAAGGGTAGGGAGGAAATGGAGCTATATTAGAGTAAAATTGCCATATTTTACCAGATTAAGTTATTTTGAGCTTGAAATAGATTGAGGTATGTTAAAGTGTATATTGTGATTCCCAGAGCAAATTCTAAGACATTAAATCAAAATTATTATTTAAAAATCAGCCAAGGAATTAAAGTACTGTACAAAATTATTTGCTTAACACAAACAGGGGGTAAAAGAGAAATGGAAGTGGGGAAAGGCATGAAGTATGTAGAAAACAAATAGCAAAATGACACATATAAGTCTGACCACATTAATAATTGCATTAAATGTGAATGAAATAAGTATTCCAGTCAAAACTCAGAAATTGTGAGACTGGAGAAGACAGCAAATCTGACTATATATTGGGTACAAAACACACACTTTCAGTTCAAAAATACAATTAGGTTGAAAGATAAAGGACATCTGCTCTCACCATTTTCATCTAACATGCCGCAGTCTGGCTGGGCACAAATAACCGAGCCGCCAGGAGGCACTTGTAGGTTCAAATAGGAACTACTTTATTGCCCGAACTCTCCCCGGTACTCCACGCATGCTCCCCGGGAACTCTCTCCACCCTCAACCGGGCTCCGTGAGAACTCAAGGGGAACTCCGTGAGAACTCAAGGGGAACTCCGCGAGAACTCAAAAGTAGCCCGCTGAGGCAGCAGGAGCCACCCTATTGCCAGAGAGCAGGGGTCTATATACAACTGAATACACAGCCTGTTTCAATCCAGCATCATCCAGTCACAACAATTATACACAGCTTAACTTAATTATCATCATCTTAATGGCCCAATGGCGTCACCTCTCAACCATTCCTTCTGGCAAAATGCCAGGCGCCATCCCGACTGGGCTATGGCTCTCAACACTAACATATTATTGGAGGTTCTGGCCATTACAATAAAAGATTGGTCAAATGAATTTTGTATGGAATGGAAAAGATAAAACTTTCTCCCCCAAACAACATGATCCAGTATATATATAAAAAAAAAAAAAGTGTGTGTGTGTGTGTAAAATTTGGTCATGTCTCAGGATAAAAGATCAGTATACAAAATGTAATATTTTTACATTTAGCAGTCCAAAAATGAAATTAAGAAAATCTTATTCATAATAGCATCCAAAAAAATCAAGTACTTCAGACATACAAGATTTGGGCTGGCAGTATGGCTTGGTGGCAGAGTTCTCAAGGCCTTGGGTTCCATCCCTAGGACCACACACACATATAAAAAGGTACAAGACTTGTACACTAAAATGTATAAACCATTTCAAGAGAAATTAAAGATCTAAATAAATGGAGACATAGTCCATCTTCATGGATTGAAAGAAATACTATTATTAGGATGGCAGATCTCCCCCCAAATTCCCTATAGATCCAACAGAATCCTTATCAAAATCCCAGTATGAGCCAAGCACAGTGGCTCAAGCCTATAATCCCAGAAACTCAGCAGGATGAGGAAAGAGTTTGAGGTCAGTCAGGCAACTTAGTGAGACCTTGTCTCAAAATTAAAAATAAAAAGGGGCTGGGGATGTGGGTCAGTGGTTAAGTGCCTTTGAGTTCAATACCTGGTACCAAAGTAAATAAATAATAAAAAGGGCTGGAGAAGCAGCTCAGTGGTAAAGCACCCTGGAGTTTAATCCCCAGTACCAGGAAGAAAAGATTCTAGTAGGATTTCTTGTAGAAATTGGCAAATGAATCCTAAATGAATATTAAATGCAAAGAACCCAGAATAGCAAAAACATCTTTATAAAAAACAGAATACTCATACTGCCTGATCTCAAAACTACAAAGCCACCATAATCAAGACAATGTGGTATGAACACAGAGATATGGGTCAAGAGAATATGCAGATCATACATATAAATAGACATAGACATATAGATCAATTGAGAGTTCAAAAATAAATCCTTGTATTTATGGTCAATTGATTTTGCAAAGTTGCCAAGATAGTTCAATTGAAAAAGAATGGCCTCCAACAAAATGTTGCAGAACACTTGGATATACACATGTACCAAAATAAACTTAAGCCCTTATTTCAGAACATATACAAATATTAACCCCGAATGAATCATGAGCTTAAAAGTAAGACTAAAATGCCAGATGCAATGCTGCAGGCTGAGACAGAAAGATCATAAGTTCAAGGTCAGCTTCTGCAACTTAGGGAGATTCTGTCTCAAAATTAAAAATTAAATTAAAAGAGCTGGGGATGTAGCTCAGTGATAGAGTGCCCCTGAGTCCAGTCTCTAAGTGATACACACACACACACACACACACACACAGGAGTAAAAACTATAAATCATCTAGTGGAAAAATCTTCATTAATTTCAAATCAGGTAATAGACTTCTTAGCTTAGACACTATATATATATATATATATATATATATATATATATATACACACACACACACACACACATATGTGTGTGTGTTATATAACACCAAAGGAAGCAACTTATAAATTGAATTCAAATTTAAAACTTGAAAATATGAATATAAATCACAGATTATGAGAAAATATCTGCATATCTGTGTCTTATAAAGGATTTATATCAAGAACACATAAAGAATTCAATAATAAGTCAAAAACTCAATTTAAAAATAAACAAGAGATTTTAATAGGTATTTCACCAAAAATGATGTTCTAATGACTAAACCAGTGCACAAAATTATGTTTATACAAAGACTTTTACATGAATATTCATAGCAGCTGGGCCCTGAGGGGCTGTCTATGTAGATGCAGAGAGTTGGGGTTTGCGTTGTCCTGCTGTGCTTGAATGAAGCTGTGATGCACAGACCAAATCTATCATGAGTAGTCAGTAATGATGACAAGAACAACACTAGCATGTAATCTATTCATTCCAAGTAACCATCACATTCTGCCCCAGTACACGCTCCGCCATTTTCAGGATGCATTGATGGCTACCACATTTTCTGGGCCTCACTCAGGCACTGAGTAAAATTCTTGTCAAGACTTGTCTCCCCTGACCACCTAGCTACCTCTTTGCCCCTTCAGGTCATCTGGTCACCTATGCGCCTCCCTCCCACAGCCTAACAGCATCCCAAATGGCACTGGCCCAGCTACTAGCCTGTCATTCATTCCTGGGAAGGTATATTTTACTTGGTTAAGACTGAACACTCTTGTTCTTCTGATTTCTGTCTCTTTGAAATCAAAAGATGTATCCTACCACTCTGTTATGTCTATAAAGAGAAGAACAGAGAGAGAAATGAGAACATTTACCACGACATTTCCTGGGAGTCCATAACCATGACATGTAAAAACCAGTGCAAAACCACAGTAGCTAAGAAGGAGGGAGAAATGTGGTTTTCTGAGCTTTGCTGAAAAGAAGGAACTTCTCTCAAGGGGCAATTTGCTTGGAAATAGAAGGAGTTGCAGTCGAGACATGTGATTCTCATTACCAGCTACATCCTTTCAGACAGGAGGCAGAAATAATTGGATCCATTTCTATTTTAATTATAACTCTTTGGTTTTAAAGAAATCGCCAGTGGAAATCTGAAAGCCACTACAAACAACACCATTTCAAATTCCCCGGATTTTAGTGTGGCCTGGATTTCCTTCAGCAGGGCCACCCGCCACAACTGGTGTTTGTTGTTGATACAGACTTAGGTTTTCTTGAAACAATGAACTGATCTATCTCTCTCTCTGTTTTTTGCCCCCTTTCTCACCATCCCTGCCTTCCTTATTCTATTTTTCCTTTTGAAGCAAAGTGGGGAACTTTTTGTATTTTGCCAATCCTTCTCCTACAAAAAATTAGGAGGCAGAAGAAAGTCTCTTATGATGAATGACAGCCGAGGACAGGCACACAACACTTCCTTTTGTTCTCCTGTCAGTTCCCAGAGTGATTCCCCAACCTCTCTAGGGACCCACATGAAGGACAGGCTCCTAGCAGTCAAACAGCTGTGAGGTTGTGGGGTTGGACCTCAACGGAGCCATTTCCACTCACTGTCTTCCCATCAGCCCCTGTCTCAAAGATGTTCTTGGCAGAGTTGGAATCTTAGTACCATCAATACCATCCAGTGCCCAAGGCAGGGGATGTAGTATCCATGGAGCCCCCAAGAAGATTTCTGCTCCCAAGATCCCACAAGAGAAACCTGATGGACATCTGAGGTCCCCATGCCATCCTGACATTGATTAGCCCCACAGGAGGTTGGCAGCTTGTTGAACATAGTTGGCACAAAACAGAAGCTAGACTCATCTTTCTTTCGAAGCTAAGTGAATAAATACAAGGAGCACAATCCATGCAGTAGCCACAGTTTTCTGTTTTAAATTAAAATTCAGATAAAAATGCTAGGAGAGTATTCCAATGTTTTGCTTGTTTTTAATTTGACCTGCACATAACTGCTTACTCAAATTCACTATAATTTGACAGTTCTTAAAAAGTCACTTTAGTGTGGAGGCAGAACAGTGGTTGGTTCGTTGGGTGTTTTGATTTCTTTATACACATATGCAAATAAAAGTGCAAAACATTCATGGATACACACCCACATATGCCAAACATACAAATAACTAAATATTGCAGTTTCATAAAACTAAACACAATAATTATGCCACATTAATAACAAATGATATCTTATTTGAATCTGAAGTGTCCCCCGAGAGCTCATGTGTTGAAGGCTTGGTCTCTAGGCCTGCAGTGTCCGTAGGTGGGTCCTTTTGGTGGTGATTGGATCATGAGGGTGCTGACCTCATGAAATCAACCCATCTATGGCTTCATAGCTTAATGGGTTTGAGGGGGAGGGGCTTTGCTATCAAAACAAGCTCTTTGCTTCCCAGGTGCCATGAGCTGATAGCTTTGTTCTACCACATTCTCCCCATCATGCTATTCTACTTCACCACAGGCCTAAAAGCAGTAGAGAAAGCTAACCATGAACCAAAACTTCTGAAACTGTGAGCCAAAATAAACTTTCTTCCTTAAGTTAATTTTATCAGGTTGTATGTTACAGCGATGGAAAGGTAGCACAATTTTAGAATACAGAAAATACATGAAGGAGAACCTTCAAAATGTTATTTGAAAATGGTTTCTGAATTAACCATATAATCAAGAGGTTTTTAGCACATGAAGAATAAGCAGAAAATACTGAGCCTGTGTGAGTGTGCTTATGTCAGGAAATCAAGTCTTCTTGAACAAGTTAGGCTTGGTTTAACAAAAGCCATTTCATGTGTAGAAACAAAGCCCAAGAGATCATTATAAGCCAGCCAACAAGTGTGTTTGTTGTTGTTTTGTTTTTTAGTTTTTCTTTCTTTCCAGAAAAGGAAAGAAAGTTTTATTAATAAAGTTTCATTAATAAAACTTTATTAATAAAACTTAATAAAGCTTAATAAAAACTGAACAAATTAAGTTTGATATTTCCTAATGTTTTAAAAGAGGAAGAAAACGGAAGCGATCAATAATAAATAATAAAACTGAAGTGATCAATAATAAATAATAAAACTGAAGTGATCAATAATAAAACTTTCTTAATAAAACTTAATAAAGTTTAATAAAACTGAACAAATTAAGTTTAATATTTCCTAATGTTTTAAAAGAGGAAGAAAGCTGAAATGATCAAATACCTCACTCAACAATATTTTTTCTAAGTTTGTGCTCTCATTCAGAAGAGAGATATCTAAGACAATGTGCCTTTTGTAAGCTTATCCAGAGAGAAACACTAAGGCTTCTGTTTTTTTCTTGAGAGCTATTCTCTCTGAGTCTCTAGTCTTTCCTGTAACACCTAACAGCAATGAGAGCCAGCAACCTCATTAGATGGGCCAAAGTCTTGTATCAACACTGGTTTTACAGTGTTGGTTTTACATTTCTATAATTTAAAAAGTTCCACAGTAACTCTTCCTATTATCATCAGGGACCCATGAATCATAACTGAATCTCTTTAGAGAAGTAAGGGCCTTATAACCATACTCCTCCAAACACTGAAGAAAGCCTATTCTGGAAATTTCTCCATTTCCCTTGCATCTTTTTCATGGGGATTTCAGATTTCTTGTCTTCATGATAAGGGTACTGGATGACTTTCCCCTGAAGCTTCTTATTGCAAGTTTGAATCCCTTCTCTTGTGGTTTTCCAGATTCTGATCGAATTTTGCTTCTCCTGGCTTCTGTTCACTATCTTGTCCCTAAAACCTATGTATAAGCATTTTTTGATGGGGCCATTGGAGACAGTACCCCAAAGATGTTTATATCTTAATCCCTGAAAACTATGGCTATGTTAGGTTATATGGGAAAACAGAATAATAGTTGAAGATGAAATTAGAGTTGCTTATGAGCCGACCTTAAAATAGAGGAAATTACCCTGGATTTTCTAAGTTGGGCCCATGTAATGTAAAGTGGACTTCAGAGTATAAGAGCAAAAAAATGGTCAGAGAGGATCATATAACTCAAAAAGCAAATGGTCAAGGAGATATAACACCAATGACTTGCAGATGGGGAAAGGGGGGCCACAAGCCTGGGAATGTAGGCAACTTCTAGAAACCAGACAAGAAAACACTCTCTAGAACCTTCAGAAGGAAGTAGAGCTGCTGACACCTTGATTTTAACCTACTGAAGCTGACTTTGGACTTTGGACTTCCAAAACTACAAGGTAATTAATTTGTATTGTTTTAAGCTACTGAATCAGTGGTAATTTGTTACAACAGCAATAGAAAACTAATGTAGGATTGAAACACTTCACTGTTGCCCAATCTCTTCCAATACCTTAAGTGATCTTTAAGCTTGTTAAGTGTGATAGTGCCAAAGGGATAATTTTTAAAATGGTATCCTTATCTGATGGAAATGGTAACTTGAATATTTATAGGTGCAATTTCATGGAGGCTTAGATTTGCTTTAAAATACTCCAATGCAAAAATCAGGTTGTGGAGAGAGAGAGAGAGAGAGAATATCAGATTATTGTTGGTAATTGTTGAAGCAGGATGATGGGTACATGGGAGCTCATTTTGTAATTCTCTCTACTTTCTATGCATGTCTGAATATTTCCATAATATAAAGAAGAAAGACATTTAGGCTCAACAAAATTTCTAATGTCCACTTCAAAGGTAGTTATTTTATTGTATATAAGCTTAAGGGGATTTTCCATTGTTTTCCCTTATAGTTTAGTTCTTATGGCCTCATTTGTTATTAACTTTATCTGTGCTGGTTGTGGCTCTAGAATCTTGATTTTGACCATCTTCCTGAGATGTTGGTAGAGAAAAAGACATTTAACCTAATGTACATAATGTGTGCAGTGTTACCTTCTTTCTTTGCTGGGTGGAAAGGTTCTGGGGCCTTGGACAGTTGGAGGAGGGACAATAGAAGTAAGGCAGTGCCGGGGGCCAGAGGTGGGTCATCCTCAGGGTTTGACACCACTCTGCTTCCTTCCCTCCAGGCTTAGTTTGGTTCTAAAGCTTCTACAGAGTTTTTATTTTTACATATGCATTTTTTTTCAGTTATGAGGATTGAACCCATGGTCTTACACATGCTAGGCTAGAGTTATACCACTGACCTCTGAAAGGGGAGCTCATGTGGACACACACACTTGTACACCACCAAGCACAGTGTCCTTCCATAATTTCTTCCCCAAAGATGCCCCTTTCCTGCAAGATCACTGTGCTCCAGAGACACTGCCAGCATATTATGTTGCTCTTGAGACCCAGGTGTGCCTGTGTTCCTCTCTTACCAAGGCAAACATCCCTATGAACAGGCTCATGTGGAAGCCTTGGGGAGAGACCCAAAGGCAAGCATCTCCTTCCAACTAGATGGAACCCAGAGTGGGCCTGGATCCATTCCTGTCCCCCACTTTCCTTGCCTTTGGGAATGTAATACTTCATAATGAGTTCTCCAACAACAAACAGATGAAGAATTTTGAGTTTTCCATGATTCTGTGGTTGGATATTCAGCTGCAGAATCTATTATGGAGGATGGGTCAGTGACTGGCCTCACAAATCTTGTGGTGGGAATTGTACTATGGGTACAGGCAGGGCTTAATTACATGGAGTCTTTGTCCCTTTCTAGAGAGAGGTCTGCATCTTGGCTTCATTAGGGATATTTAGAAAAGAGAAAAGATGGCATTCCAGAGAAACTACAGACAGCCAAGAAAAAGGAAAACAGAGACTTGTCAACAGCAACTTCTGGTATGCAGGGCTCATGGATTGATGAATTTGAAAGAGTTGCAAAAAAATTGAATATTTTTATCCAGAATAGAATTTTTTATCCAGATATTTTGCTATTTAATGTGAGAGTGAAATAAAGATATTCTCGGACACAGAGACTTTAACAGAATTTTATTGCACAAAAAAGAAAAACTTTTTTTTGTGGGGGGTACCAAGGATTAACTCAGGGGCACTCGACCACTGAGCCACATCCCCAGCCCTATTTTGTATTTTATTTAGTGACAGGGTCTCAATGAGTTGCTTAGGGCCTTGCTATTGCTGAGGCTGGCTTTGAACTCGTGATCCTCTTGCCTCAGCCTCCCAAGCCACTGAGATTACAGGTGTGGACCACCACACCCATCAAGAAAAACCTCTTTGATAACACTCTTAGAGAAAAAAAAATTAGCAAGAAGAGAAATAGATACAGGAAGTCACTTTGAAATAAGGGATATTGGATCAGTACATAATTTGGTAAAGTTTAATGTTTGTAAATATAAATTTTGCTGTTGTTAAATAGGCAAGAATTTCCTTTTGTGTGTGTGGAAGGGGTACTGAAGAATGACCCAGGGGTGCTCTACTACTGAGCTACATCCCCAGTCCTTTTTATTTTTTATTTTGAAACAGTGTCTCCCTAAGTTGCTGAGGCTGACCTTGAACTTGTGATCTTTCTGTGTCAGCCTTCTAAGTTGCTGCAATGACGGGTATGAGCTACCATGCTGAGCTTCCAATTTAAATTTCTCTTTTTAAATATGCATGAGAAATCATAGGTCACCTTGTGATAGAAGAAAATCTGAAGTATGAATAGAAATCAAATAAACAACAAGAAAACGGTGGTTGGAGACTAAGATGATATAGACAGCAAAATAAATGTTTTAAAATATAATTAATTTTCTAGGTAGATAAATATTACATCCATTGAATAAAAACAGGAGGCTATGAAATAGAAACATTAAAAAACAAGAGACATCTCTTAGAAATTAAAAATGTAATAGCAGGAAATGCAAAATTCAACAGGAGGTTTTGAGGACAAAATCGAGGTCATCTTCAAGAAAGTAGAAAAAGAAATAGAAACACAGAAAGAAACCAGGAGAAAAAGAGAATATAAAATTAGGGGTTAGTACAGGGGGTCCAACATTCCAATAACTGGGGCTTCAGAATGAGAACCAAAGGGGGGACAGGAGGGAGGGAGAGAGGGACAGACAGACATAAGAAAAAGAACTACTTACAAAATGTACAAGATATTAATGGTGATTATTTAAAATCTCAAATTAATAAAATAAAGAAAAGGACATTTGCTTCGACTTGAGATGGAATGACAGGGATTAAATTTACACTCCTGTTTCAATCAGGATAAAATATATAAAACAATGGCTTTCAGACACTGGACATCAGGCAACCTTGAAGATTAATCCTGAGAGACAGGAAACAAATGAGGGGAGCCCTGTATTGCCTCAGCTATACACATTGAGAGAGTTCTGGACAGAGCCCAGAAGAGTCAGAACTGTGTTTCTCAGGGAGATCAAGTTGGACAAAGTGAGAATCCCACCTATCTGCTGATGGTCACTCTTTTTTTGGTACAAGACATTGAACCCAGGGATGCTTAACTATTGAGCCACATGCCCAGCCCTTTTGTGTATTTTATTTAGAGACAGGGTCTTGCTAAATTGCTTAAGGCCTCCAGAAGTTGCTGAGGCTGGCTTTGAACTTGCGGTCCTCCTGCCTCAGCCTCCCAAGGTGCTGGGGTTACAGGCCTACGTCATTGCACCCAGCTTGAGGGTCACCCTTGAGTATTCAGTGAAGAAGCAGCCAGCAGAGTAGTGAGAGGAAACTACCCCAGGCTAGGAGAAAACTGCCTGAGAGGATTAGAGAGCAGGGTCTGGCATTGACACTAGCTGGGAACTGCCCTATTCCCACTAGCCAGGCTGGGAGAGACTCTTGGGGTTAAGAGAGCATGAGGTAGAACCTTAGGCAGGCACTGGGTTTGATTGTCAGCACTGCATGTAAATGAATAAAATAAAGGTCCATTGACAACTAAACAATACTTAAAAAAAAAAAAAAAAAAAGTAAGACCTGAAAGGATCAGACTATTTCCAAGAAAACTGACTGCATCTCAGAATAAACCTCAAGAATGTTCTCAGAATAAAAAAAGTATCCAGTGCCCAACAACGGCTGGCATCAAAACCAAAATCACCAGGCAATGACAAGAAACAGTAAAATATAATTCAAACTTAGAAAAATAAGCAATCAATAGAAGCTGACCCAGAAGTGAGAGGTATTAGAATAAGCAGACAAAGACAAGTATTAAACTTGTATTTTATAGTTCTGAAAAGTTAAAGATGTATGAAAGTCTTTTTTTAAATAAGAACTAAATCAGACTTTTACAAATTAAAACCATAATGTCTGAAAAATTTTTAAATGCCCTGAATGTATTAATGGTAGTTAGATTTAGCATAAGAAAAGAACAAAGAAAAATGAGAGAAGAAAATTGGAGGTCAAAACTAACAAACAATTTGAAGCTGGGTGTAGTGTTGCCCATCTGTAATTCCAGTAACTCGGAAGGCTGAGGCAGGAGGATTACAAGTTTGAAGCCAGCCTTCAGCAGTTTAATGAAGGACTTAAGCAACTTAGCATGACCATGTCTCAAAATAAAAAAAATAAAAAGGGGTGGGGATATAACTCTGTAGTTGAGCACCCCTGGGTTCAATCCCCAATACAAAACAACCAAACAAACAATAACAAAAAA
This sequence comes from Marmota marmota marmota, assembly GCF_001458135.2. Classification (NCBI taxonomy): domain Eukaryota; kingdom Metazoa; phylum Chordata; class Mammalia; order Rodentia; family Sciuridae; genus Marmota; species Marmota marmota. The sequence goes on from NW_025999990.1 coordinate 30,440,640, forward strand.
AAAAAAAAAACACTTTGACAAAATCATGGCTGAAAATTTTCCAATTTTTCTGCAAACTTTCAATCCAAAGATCCAAGGAACTCAGGGAACCCTAAGCATTAGAAATGTGAAGAAGCTACACCGATGCACAAAATAATCAAATTCTCAAAGCCACTGGTGAGAGCATCTTAAAAGCTGCTGTGCATAAGATGGGCAGAGTATTATGTACAAAGAGACAAAAGTAAAAATGAAGACTTATCACTGGAAACAATATAACCAAGAAGACATCTTTAAAATACTGAAAGAAACGTTGGCCAGCCTTGAATTCTACATCCAGTGAAGGTGTCTTTCATAAAAGAAGGCAGAATAAAGATGTTTTCTGACATTCAAGAGCTAAAAGAAATAACCACAATCAGATTGGTACAAAAATATACTGAATATCATTCAGGCAGAGGAAAAAATAATGTCAGAAGAAAATCTGGATCTAGCTGAAGAGAGAACAGGAAATGGTAACTACATGGGCAAATGCATGACACTTTTTCTTATTGTTTCAATCCCTTAAAAAATAATTGGCTATTTAACAAAAGCACTAATATTGCATTTTGGGATTTATAACAGGTATAAAATGGACAATTTAAATTCTAAAAAGAAAAATGTAAGGAAAGAATTGTAAGGATCTCATGCTACTTGTGAAGCTATGTCACTTGAAGATCAGTTGTAATAAGTCAAAGTAACTACTAGAATCCAAGAAGGTTTATAAACTTAAAGATAAAGTAATAGAAACTACTCAAAATAAAACACAGAGAAGAAAAACCTGAAATCAATTAACAGAGCAGCAGCAACTTGTGGAATAACTTTAAGCAATTGTCTCTGTATCCAGTTGAAGCCTCTGAAAGAGGGAATAAAGCTGGTGGTCAGAGAAAAATATCTGTGGCAATAATGGCCCAAATTTATAATTTGATAAAATTATAGCCCCACAGATCTAAGAAGCTCAGTAAAACCCATGCAAGAGAAGGAGGAGGAGGAGGAGGAGGAGGAGGAGGAGGAGGAGGAGGAGGAGGAGGAGGAGGAGGAATAAGTACACTAAAGCACATTATGACCAAATTTCTACACCCAGTGACACAGGGTGTAGCCTTAACAGTGGGGGGGTCAGGGGGAGGAGACATTTCTTGGAAACCAAGAATGACAGCAAATTTCCCATTGTAAAAAGTCCAATCTAGGAGACAATATGACAACATCTTTAAGTATTGAGTGGGACCTCTCCTCAACACAAAAGTCTTTACTCAGCCAAAAGATTTTTCAAAAAAGAAGGCAAAATAAAGTCTTTCTCAGACAAGCAAAAGCTGAAAGAATCCATTACGTGAATATTCATGCTACAGGAAATGTTTAAGGAAGTCCTCCAGGTAGGACACTGATACCAGAGAGAAGACTGGATTTACTCACAGAAGTGAGAATCAGAAACAGGAACTGTATGGGTAAATAAAAAGAATTTTTTTTAATCTTTAAATCTCATATCAAAATAAGGGGCTGCTTAAAGCAAAAGAAATAATCATACATTGTGAGGCTTACAAGTAAAATATGTGACAACAATATCACTAAGGCCTAGAGGGGAAACATGGAGGTATACTATTATAAGATTTTATAGTATATGTATATTATGAGGTAGTGTAATATAGCTTGATACATTGAAGATGTCTTCCATAACCCTGAAGCAAGCACTAAAAGAATATGACAAAAAGTTATAGCTACTAAGGCACAAATAAGATAAGATAAAATCATAAAAAATAATCAACACCAAAGGAGGCAGAAAAGGAAGAAAAAGGAACAAAGAACAGATGGAAAAAATAAAACACAAATATCAAGATGAGAGATTAAAAGGTAATCATATAATATATCAAATGATACATCATATCAATGTCATATCAAATGTAAATCTCCATCTGTCAAATTGGATTAAAGAAAGCAATACTCAACCATATGCTCCCTATAAGAAATGCAATTTAAGAGGGATGGGGGTATGACTCAGTAGAGAGTGCTTGCCTCCCCTGTGTGAGACCCTGGGATCTACCCCTAACACTTAGTCCACGAAAAGAAAAGCAATTTTAAGTATAAAAATATGTGTGCATATATATCCAAATAGGTAAGTTAATTAATGAAAAGCAAAGAAAGGCAATTTGTCCTACCAGTTAATTATAAATTCATATTGCAAAGATATAGTATTAAAACAGTGGATTCTAGCAAAGGAGAAGACAAATGGATCAGTAGTACAGAATACAGAGCTAAAAAAATGTATCTAAATGTTATGGGATATGTATGTATATAGTATATGATCTTTACAAATGCTCTCCAACTATACCAAGGAAAGAAAGCATTGTTTAATAAATTGTGTTGAGAAAACTGGTTTCCCTATGGATAAAACTAAAACAAGATCTTTACCTTACCCTGTATGTATGTGTGTGTGTGTGTGTGTGTGTATATATATATATAAACAGCAGCTGAATTAAAGAAGTAAATATTAAAGATAAAACTTAGAGGTCATAGATGAAAATTTTGGAGAATACATTTTTTAAAATTGAAGTTGATAGGGATTCCTTCTAATAGAAGATCTCTCCTCAAAAACCAACCACAAAAGAAACAGATATGTGGATTTGAGCATGTCAGATTTTAGGATTTCTATTTTCCAAAGGACTCAATAAACTATTACCAGACAGTTGACAGGTAAGATGATATTTATAATGACAGAAACTGATGGGGGATTAATACCTAGACCCTGCACTGCCAATCATCCATGTTGCCAGTTACATTTGAAGTTAAATTAATAAAATTGAATAATATTTAAAATTCAGGGGCTGGGGATGTGGCGCAAGCGGTAGTGCGCTCGCCTGGCATGCGTGCGGCCAGGGTTCGATCCTTAGCACCACATACAAACAAAGATGTTGTGTCCACCGAAAACTAAAAAATAAATATTAAAAAAATTCTCTCTCTCTCTCTCTCTCTCTTTAAAAAAATATATATATTTCTAAAAAAATTCAGTTCCTCAGTTGCGCTAGACACATTTCAGTGCTTGACAGCTGCACATGGCTGGTGATCCCCATCCTGGACAGCACAAACAGAACATTTCCATATCTCACAGAGTTTTATTAAACAGCACTGCTCTAAAATACACATGAACACTTTTCAAAACAGGAAAAAGAATAGTGAACTTATTAGAAAAGTGGGAAAAGGATATAACAAAGGCAAATACAAATGGTTAATAAGTACATGAAAAGAAGCTCCACCTTATTAGTCATGAGGACATAAGACATCACTTTGTACTCATCTGATTGACTAAAATTTGAAGGTTGGGTAATATTGAACATGAATGAGCTTGTGAGAAATGGAAACTTCATATCTGAGAGTGGGAGGAAGGACTGGTACAGCCATTATGGACAACAACCTAATACTGCCAACTATAATTAAATGTGTGCCTATATCTATGACACTGAAATCCTTCTGTGTATACCCTGCCTGGAAAGTTATACATTGTATATGGCAATTAGAAGCAGAGCACTAGTTCACATGAATAGCAGAAATGTTAAATCAGCAAAAGTTAGAGTTGTGGAATCTTAAGTAGATAATACCCTCACCAAAAATCCCAAGGGATGCAAATATAAGAAAAAAGACTGACAAAATTAGAGTTTCAGTCCAGTAGGTCAAATTACAGGATCCTAAAAGCACAATGCCATTGGTATAGTTTAAAACACAACTAAAGAGCCTCATAGATTTTTTTTAAGATTTGTGAATTATGCAGGAATGTTCACCAGACACACTCTGGAGGAGGTCAGCTACTACGCCTGGTGCTCAGAGATGAGGAAAGCATGATTGAAGCAAGACAGAGGTCACGCTGATGAAGATAGTGTAGGTCACAAGGACTATGTGCCCTTATGGAGACAGAGGAAGGTCATGAATACAGGAAGTGTGCCGCTTAGAGAGAGAGAAGATAAATCAAAAGGTCAGTCATGCGGAAGAAACTTTGAAGAGGAACTTCTTTATTTTCTCTTTCCTCCCTAATTGACTGTCTCACACCAGCTCCAGAGGAGCACATGAAAGAGGAAATGAGGTTCATTGCAATTGGATGCTTTTAAAATGGCAATTCAGTAATATTTCCTCTCAAGGGAGTAAAAGTACATACAGTGCAGGTGGAACCTGGCATTTACCTAAATCTCATTTCACTCATAGTAAAGAAATGAGATGGTATGATTTATACCTGTACCAGGAAAATGTGAGAATGACCTTAACTAGTGGTATCTTACCAAAAAACGAGGCAGCAATGCTGCAGAAACACCTTCCATATTTTCCATCACCTGTGCACTGAGATCACTCACCACCTTGCTCCTACTGGCCATTTCTGCCTCAATCTCCATTCTGTTCCTAGCAATGGGAGCTCAGCTTCACCTAAACAGACGGACTCAGCATTCTACCAGCATACCTAGAGGTTTCCTGACCACCTATCTGTAAAACATCATTTGCTAATGCCTCTTTAAAAATTTTTTTTTTAGTTGATAGAACTTTACTTTTATTTATATGCGGTGCTAAGAATAGAACCCAGTACCTCACACATGCTGGGCAAGCAGCTGTACCACTGAGCCACAACCCCAGCCCTGCTAATGCCTCTTTAGGAGCTTAATTTAGTCCTTATTCATTCCTGTGACCCTTTCATCTCTCTCCTGTCCTAGGTGAATGTACCTGCTCATGAAGGGCTTGTTTCCTACACTGTTCACTGCCTGACATTTCCTTTTAGCAGTTTGAAGATATCATTCCATTTTCTTTTAGATTCCATTGTTTTTTTTTTGTCTAGAAGTCAGCTAGGAATTTATGGCTTAATATTTTTGAAAGATTTTAAAAAATTATTATTAATGCTTGATGTGGGGGTAGGGGGAGATACTGGGAATTGAACCCAGTAGTGCTCTACCATTGAGCTATATCCTCAGCCCTTTTTATCTTAACTAAGTTGCCCAGGCTGGCCTGGAATTTGGGATCCTCCTGCCTTGGCCTCCTGGGTAGCTGGGGTTATATGGTGTGCCACCACACCTGGCCCAGCTATTCACATTTGGAATACTGCTTCTGTCCTACCTACCCTCTCTACTTCTGGGACTGCTTTCCATAAGTGTTCTTACTTTCACTTCTGTACTCTGTATATTGTCTTCTGATCCATCAAAAGTTCATTAATTCTTTCTCTAGCTGTCTAGTCTGCCGTTAAATCCATCTGCTGAGTTACTAATTTTGATAGTTGTATTCTTAGTTCTAGAACTTCCCTTTAACTTTGTTTTTCAAATATTCAGTCTCATCTTTCATCTCTCAATGAACACAGCAGGCATAATTAAAGTTGGAGCCTTATAACTTTATTCTCTAGCTCTCTCGTCAGTGAATTTTGCTGATGGTTATTTTCGTGGTTTCATCCCCTGTGTGTCTGGTAAGTTTTCTTTTTTCAGGTGAAATCCACATAACATAAAAATAACCATTTTTAAAGTGCATGATTCAGTGGCATTTAGTCCATTTGTAATGTTGTGCAAACACTACCTCTATTTAGTTTCAAAATATTTTTACCACCCCAAAAGAAAACCCTGTATCCATGGAGCAGCCACTTCCTATACCACCAGCACAGCCCCAGGCAACTACAGATTTGCATTGTTTTTTATTTATGTCTTTGTGTTTAAAATGGGTCTCTTGGTAGGCAGCTTATAGTTGGGGTCTTGCCTTGCTTGGGCCCCCTTCCCTATACTGATACCTAAAAGTGCCCAAAGCAATCAACTAAGGGCAATAGTTTGCTTCTCTTATCTCAGAATCACTGTCCTTTTTTTTTTGCCTGATGGCCAGGGTCTTGAAAACTACCTTTTTCTGTATTTTGTCTGTTATTCCTTTCTGGTTATTTCAGATGGGAAAATAAATACAGTCTCTGTTACTTCACCTTGGTTAGGAGCAGGAAGTCTGCTGCTCTTTTAAAGCATAATTTATGTGCAGTTAAATGCATTCTATTCTATTTTAATTTTAATTAATTCAGTTTTCATTTTAGCTTTCTCTGAGGCATGGTGGCATTTGGTAACATTTTAACCAAGATTTTGACCATCCTGAAATCCTTCGCTGGTCGCTCAGATTCTACAAAATATGCCCACTTCTTCCAAGTTAACCTCCTTTGCCTATAATCAGCCAGGTGCCAGTCTCCAGACCCCCTTTTCCCCAGGAGCTGATGAGAACAGCTGCCGACGGTGTCCTTAGTCATCAGATGCGCTGTGACTATTGCTGTCCTGTCTTCTAAAACTGAGATCATCCCATCCCCCACACCCACCCCACCAGGTGCCCACAGGACCCTTGGGCTCCATGCAAACCTGTTAGAGCTCTGGGAGGGTTTTGCTCTCTCTTTTAAAATCTACCCTAGTTATAATGTATAGGTGTTCGTAGACTTCTAAAAACAATCCCCATGTACTCCAATATATTTCTGAGTTACTTTCTCCTCCATCTCTATTTTTGTCACTGGCTCATGGTGCTGCCACAGCTCCAGATGCTCCCTGCTGCCCAGCCAGATTCTCTCGGGCTGTGAACCTGTCTGAGAACCACTGTCACTGTGGTATATACATGGGATTGGTGCCATCAATCATCTTGCCAAAGGCAGGGACCTGTTTGAGTCCCTCCCTGCAGGCCAATAGATGTCACATTGGCTTTAACCTGTCATGGCCAAGGAGCATCTAAACAAAAAGTGGGCTCTTTTTCCTCCTGCTCAAACCTCACCCATTATAAAAATATCCTCCTCACTGCCATTGCCTCATTTCTCTCTGCCCCTTCTCAGCCAAACTTCCTGAAAAAGAACTGTCTGGGCTCCCTCCCTCCATTGTCTTCATGCCTGGCCTGATGGCGACCTGGCATCCCGCTCTTCCTCCAGCCTCCCAGCACATCTTTTATGGGCCCTGCCATCTTCCTTAAGGTCCAGTCCTGCTTGTACTATAAAGAGATGCCGCAACCCACCCTCTTCTCTTCCCCAGACCCCCTACAGTGGCTCCACTCTATCTCTTCCTCCTGTTTCCTCCCTGTTTGGTTGATAGTCCTAGGGGCTTTGTCCTCACTCCCTTCATTTCTTCCAGAAGAACCCATGGCTCCTGCAGCTTGATGACTCCTTACCTAACAGGGGGATGAGGATGAAGGAGGAGAAGACTTGATAAGCAGGGGAGGGCTCCAGGCTTTGGGTTAGACCCTGAGAGGGCTGCTGAGGAGAATTAAGTCAGCAGGAGGAGAATGGGACTCCAAGGACAAGCCTGGCGCTTCTCGGGTGTGGCCTCTAAGCACTGAGGAGTCAATTGCACTTGGGTATTAAGAAAATGGAAACACAAAATATGCAAGGCAAGAGGTTCCCACAACAGATTATCGCATCTGACATTAGATGCAATACTTCAAACTGGAATGCTGAATTCCAAACTTCATTGTTTCAGATTGCCAAAAGGAGTGTGACTTTGGCATGTTGAAACTCCCCCAGAGGGGAAAGAGCCATTTTCCAGATGTGTCTGTTCCCGTTGGCTTCACACATGTCTATGACATGGCGCAGTAACAGAAGACACCACCCTTCTAAGGTCTAAACTTCAGAACCTATTAACCACAATTTTGTCCAATTGCCAACCTCAATCTGGAAATCTCTCTTCCTGCCAAGACCTGACCCTGCTCCCCAGCCCAGTTCAAAACCACCTTTCCCAGGAAGACTTCTACCATCCTTGCTTGGCCCTAGATATGAACACCTGGGTATTCACAACTCATTCTGCAGTGTCTCAGGAGATGCCTGGGTAAGATTCTATCTGTGGCCATTCTGTAGGATTTGGAAAGGCAGGGCTGGTCCCTCAGAGCATTTGGCAATGCACTTCACACACCATGAGCACTCAGTGAGCATGTGTGAGCTTAGGTTTGTCTGGAAATTCCCTCAGAAAGGTGAGGATTCCTACAGGAGGGTGGCATTGACAAGGCTTGTGGCAGCTCACCCCAATCTCCGCAATGCCTATCAGCCATGGTATGCCACTGAAGAGCCCTGGTGTGGTACTTTGCCATCCCCTGTACCAGATAAACAATTCTCTACTCTAAATGAAGGAGGAAGAATGGTGAAAACCCTTGAAGCCCTCTCTATCCTATTTGGCAGCACATCCAAGAGCCCCTTGGAGGGCACTGTGACATGGGATAAGGAAGGGAATCAGTGTGTCCCAGCTGAGAAAGGCCCAGGTCAGATCACAGTGTGTGTGTGAGTGTGTTTGTGTGTGTGTGTGTGTATGCATGCATGCGTAAGAGAGAGAGAGAGAGAGAGAGAGAGAGAGAGAGAGAGAGAGA
>NW_025999990.1:30448980-30474766 GCF_001458135.2 Marmota marmota marmota
GTATGAGAGAGAGAGAGAGAGAGAGAGAGAGAGAGAGAGAGAGAGAAAGACATATCTAGGGCTTAAATGGACATTACCCTGAAGTATTCCAGTCATTCCAACAATCCCTTCTTTCTACTCTATTCCCCTCCCTTCCAGTTGAGCTTCCTGAAGACTTCCTCTGCCATGACTCTTCCTGCAGCCAACTCTACTCACCTGCTGCTCTGCCTCCTCAGTCTATGGAGACTTTTACACCTGCCTATCAGCCACTCCACCCATCTTCTGTCACTGCCGCACCATGAATGAGCCACCACACCCTGGCCTCTCAGTCCTTCATCATCTCAAATCATCCTCTCCTTTCTCAATACTTCAGCTGCACCCACACCCAACCCCACATCTTACTTTCTCAAGAACGTGCACCACTTTCCAAAGCTTCCCTGGAAGTTGTCCTGGCACCTCCACTGGGTGCACAGCTGCAATCACCCCGCACTGAACTCTTAACTCTGCCATGGCTTGCCAGCCTGGCCTTTATATGGAGCAAGTGGGCTACATGGAATGGAATCAGAAAACGCCATTTATTTCCCCTCATGGAGCTAGTCTTCCCTGACCCCTCGAGAAAAACCTCAGGCAGCTCCCAAGATTTTTCCCATTACTTCTGAGTAACAAAAGGTCCTCTAGCTACTGTAAGTCCAGTAATTAAAGTGTTGCAACTAGTATAATAATAATAATAATAATAATAATAATAATAATAATAATAATAATAATAAACTCTAAATGCACTGCTTGGGCTGGGTTCCCCTCCTCTGGCAGGGCAGGTCCACTGCAGGCCAGCCACCTTCAGGGAATAAGGTCCTGAAACATTTCTTTTCCCTTTGACTTCTTTTAGGATTTCAGCCTACCCTTTACTGTGGGTTTTGACTGCACCCAGGTGGAGGTGGTGAGTGAGGGTGGGGCGGGAGTCTCACAGCTGGGAATTTTGAGAGATCTGGCATCAGTCCTCTCCTTGAAGCAAGCTTTTTCCTCCCACACGGGTACTTTTGTGGATTTTTCAGAGACCCCAGCCCCTAGTCTCTGGGCTCTTTCTAGCTGGTCCCTGTAGACACCTTCCTCAGCCCTCACATGCCTGATGGAGCCTCTGAACCTTCTCAGGAGAAATATAAAAAGCCCCAACCAGCTTTCTCACTCAAGTGACCCAATCTTGGGAAGTGCTTCCACATTCTCTTTGCTCTTGCAAACTGCCACCTAAGCCCCTCCTATAGGACCCCCTCTGCTCCTTCCCTCCACAGCTCATCTGGGACCAGCGCACCTTTTAAGCCTCTTTTTTCAGGCCAAAGGTACAGGTACAAGGTCAATTAAAGCCATAAAACTAGTTTTTGGAAGGCTCCTTTGTAAGGTAATCTTGAACATGGCCCAGGAATGCAGCACTATCTATTTTGCAGCCCAAACCAAGCTGACTATAGCTCCATTTGAAAATGCTGCCAGCCCTGGTGGCCTGTGCAGTTAACTCTTTTGTGGCTGCTGTTGTTTTAAAACAGGAAGACAGTGAAAAGTCAAGAGAAGAAATGACCTAAAGGAAAAGGGACAATCTGTTCAGTGTAACGTGTCAGTAAAGGGTCAGCCTTCTCCACGGGCCCTCAGTGCAGGTGGGTAGCTTGTTATAGCAACCAATATGGCACCCCCTGACCCCTGGTAACATTTAGAAACGGGAATGTGAACAGAGGTGACAGTGATGCCTCTGGTTTGGCCAGTGAGCCCCTCTTGTCTGGAACTGACTCCCCAGTTGGAGAGATCCCTACATAGTCTGAGAACAGGAAGCACTTTCTCTTTTAAGCAAAGAGGGATTAGGGAGAGAGGATTGTTTACCAAGGTCTTGCAATGACCGGGGAGTGCAGAGAAGGAAAACAGGTGGCGGTTACCTAGATAAGAAGCCACTGCCACGCTGGACTGGTGCTCCTGAGTCTACAGCCGCCTCTGTGGTGCCCAGGGTGCTGGTGCTGGTGCTATAGAGCAGCCAGTGCCAACAGCACCAAACCACTGGCAGGGCCAAAGCCAGTCCAGTCCAAAAATGTGGTCATGTCAGCAGCATGCTTCCAAACCCACTGTCCAAGGTGGGCATCAGGGTGAGTGCAGAGTCCCTGAGCCAACAGGAAAGTCTCTGGAGCAGATCCTGGGAAGAGCATGTCCCCTCCCTTCAGAAGTCTGCCTTCTGTTCTTTTCAGAAGCTATACAAATTGAGGTGTAAAATAATTTACGAACTCAGAAAAGCTTACAAGAGTTGCTGGAATCATTCAGTTCTCCCTGGGCAATCCCACTTGAGTTTCTCAGATGAAGAAATAACAGCAATTGTAACAATAGCTATATTTTTAAGTATATATAAAGGATTTTCTAGACACTTGGGAAATTCTACCTCATTTTCATTTCACAGAAGAGGAAACTGAGACTGCACGAAGCAAATTCACTTGACTCAGGTGCCCTGGCCAGAAGAATACCCGGCTCTGGTGGGATTTCCATGACAACATGACCCGACCCAGCAGACAAGCTCAGGGACAATGCTTTCCTAGAAGGATCCAGTTTTTTTGTTTGTTTGTTTTCTTTTTAAGAGAGAGAGAATTTTTTAATATTTATTTTTTAGTTTTCAGTGGACACGACATCTTTATTTTATTTGTATGTGGTGCTGAGGATCGAACCCAGTGCCGCACGCATGCCAGGCGAGTGCGCTACCGCTTGAGCCACATCCCCAGCCCAAGAAGCATCCAGTTTTTAACTTGAACAAAGCCCTTGTTTTGAAAACAGTGTGAGATCAGAGTGAAATGCAAGGGTGAAGCCTGAAGACCAGGCCACAAAAGGAACAACGGACATTGTGGAGACAGTGTCCACTCCATCCAGGAGAGCTCCACAGGTCCTGAGGGTCAGTTCACCTGTAGGCCCTGAGAGAGGCAAGCTGACCAGGTGAAGATGCAGGGGGGTGAGGAAGGCAGTTCTGGGGCTGGGAAAGAGATGGGTTGAGGAGAGGTAAAGAAACCCAGAGATCAGGGAGGCTCCAAGCAGGAAACAACTAAGAACAGGAGAGGCATTGTTTAGAGGAGATTAGAGGTCCTGGACTTATGCTAATATTTGAGAACCTGCCCTTAGATCATAGAAAAGATCTGAAAGAAAACACCAGCCTCTTAGAGGAAATTGTCCTGGACAAGAAAAATGGCCTCTGTGAAGAGAGGGTAAGGACAGCCTGGAGAAGGCCAGGGAGGGACAAGATTGGGAGGGAAGAGAGGAGCTTCAAGGGGTGAGGCAGGGAGAATAGAGCTAGTTGATGTAGAAAGGGTTGTCCAGGAACTCAAACAAACAAAAAAAAAGAGACCTCAGAATCTGCCCAGTGTCTGGAGGTGGAGTCTTGGCTAAGACACCACTTCTGTCATGGCCCCCCATCTCTAGTGTGCTATTACCTGTCTCCTACAGTCATCCTGGGCCCTCCTGCTCCCAGAGTTGACTTCCTTCTGTACGGCCCATCCCACCCCCACTGTCTCAGCCCAATCCATCACTGAAGTTGCTGCAAGGTACACATCTTACCTCGATTTGCTCCTCCATGTTCCAAACTCTCTGCAGGAATACCCCATCTCATTACCTTTGGGCTAAGTCCTTCAAATGTAATGTTCTTGATCTCTATGACCCTGCTAGATAGTGAGTGCCTTGAACTGTGTCTTGTTCTTCTGGTACCCCTGGTAGAGCGCCCTGGATCTCAAAGGTTGTTTATGAAGGGGTAGAAAGGGGTGAACCCTTTCCTCACCCATCCATGGTAAGGGTCATGGTCAAAAGACAGGTTAAAAAGAGAAAAAAACAACAAATTCATTTATCAAAATTTTACATGACATGAGAGCCTTCAGAAAGTAAGACACGAAGACACAGGGAATACTGCCTTAGAATCTGAATACTTAGATTCAGATGTGTAGAAATGTGATTGGACAAAAGTGTGATTGATGTAACAGACTGAGGGGGCAAACCCACCAAGGCCTATTCAAATTCTTCTCGGCCTCTCTGTGCAACATTCTCCCTCCTGGGTATGGGGCAAGAATGAGGGTCTTCAAGGGAGCAGAAAAGAAAATGAGCTTTCTAGGTTTATAGATGGCTTTGGGAGAGAGGGGTTTTATTTTCCACGACTTGCCTTGATGAAGAGGAATTCTGGTTTCTACAACTCACTTAGGAAGAGAATGAGGGGGCCAGACAGGAGGACAGGAGGACAGGAGGGCAGACAGGCTTTTCTTTTGAGGCTGCTTCTGTGGACTTCCAATCTCCTTGACTTTAAAGCACTTAGCTGTCAAAGTGCCATACTTTGGGGCAGCGTTTTCCGAGCCCCAGCATTAAGAGGTTAACGGGAATTTGTCAACTCTATCAAAAAGGAAGTAGGAGATAGTGTGCCAAAGGCCCAGGCTGAAACAATGGAATAGAAAATTTCGTTCACCTTGCGCCCTCTTGTGGAGAAGAGGACAAAACACTATTTTACTACCTTGGAAGATGGAGGTTTAGTTGTTTCCCTGTCTCCTCCTCTTCCTCCGAATATAGTTATAATACAATATTAATGATGTCTTTACCATATTTCGATTTTGTATGTTTCACAGATTAAGTATTCAGTATTGTATAATTATATTTCTTTTCTGGTAACACCCTGCTGTGTTTTTGTACTGGCAAATCATTACACGATTTCATTTTTTCTTTAATTTCTAGGTGCTGATCAAAATTAATACCTAAACTGAAGAAGTTGTAAGGCTCTTTTCATATTGTCAAAAAAATCTGGACTCTCCAACAATTTTATTTTTTTAAAAAGTCAGTGAAGCTGTTCTCCGTGCTATTGCTCAAATTGAGACCATTTTCTCTCTTGTCATTCTGGGATTCCACACTTGCTTACCTTGACACTCATTTGAGGAAGAGAAATTGTGAATTTTAATAAACAATATTATAATTTTCTCCTGTGTGACTAGAGCTGTTAGTGTCCCATTTTTAAAATCTCTCCCTATCCCAATGTCTTGAAGATGTTTGCTTACATTATATTCAAAAATCTTTCTTATTTTCTTTTCACAATTAAGTCTACAATTCACTTGAAAATAATTTTTGTGTATGATATGAGATAGGGGTTAAGATTTATTTTATTTTTTTTTTCTGTGCAGATATTTAATGTACCCATGTGATTTGTTGAAAAGATCACCTCTCCTATTCTTCTCTAGTTATTTTTGTTACATGTCAAGCATCTGTGTCTGTGTGTGCGCGCGCGCGCGCGCGCATGCATGCGTGCGTGCACACCCACTCAAGAAAGGGAGGGGTGGGGGGACAATCTACTCCTGGGAATTTATCTCTTCCACTAATCAGTTTGTTTGTTTTGGTTTTCTGGTACCAGTGATTGAATCCGGATGCACTTAACCTCTGAGTCACATCCCCAGCCCTTTTTATTTTTTATTTTGAGACAACATCTCGCTTAGTTGCTGAGGCTGGCTTTGAACTTGCTATTTTCTCATTTCAGCCCTTGGAGCTACTGGGGTTACAGGCATGCTCCACCAGCCATTGATCAGTTTATTGATCCTAACATTAGTACCACACTGTTTAAATTACTCTAACTTTAAAAATCTTCATAGCCTTTAGAACTAATCCTATCATTACATTAGCTTTTAAGAGTGTCTTGACTCTTAACATTTTGTATTTCACAGTTAATATCAGCTTTTCAGTTTCCTCAAAAAAATTTCAATTTGGGGAGAGTTGCATTAAATCTAGAGGTTAATTTTGGAAGAATTGTCTGTTTTACAATATCAGGTCACCTAATCCACAAAAACAGAAAGTCACTCCATTTATTTAGATCTTCTTTAATTTCTGGCAGTAATATTTTTACTGGTTCCTGAACATTCTTCTCTATAAATTTTTATTTTATGAGTCCTGTTAGATTTTAACAATTGTGATGACATACACATGACATGAAATTTACCATCTTAACCATATATTATTGTGCAACTCAATAGCGTTAAATACATTCACATTGTTGTGTAACCAATCTCCAAAACTCTCTTCATCTTGCAAAACGGAAACTCTATACCCATTAAAGAACAGATCCTCATTGCCTCCTCCTCTCAGCCACTGGAAACCACCATTTTATTTGCTGTCTTTATGAATCTGGCTACTCTAGATACCTCACATAAGTGGGATCATATGGTATTTGTCTCTGTGACTGCCTTTTACTTGGCATAAAGTCCTCAAGGTTCATCCATATTGCAAAATGTGTCAGAATTTCCTTCCTTTTTTAAGGCTGAATAATATTCCTTTGTGTATGTATCATATATTATTTATCTACTTGTCTATCAGTGAACTTTTGGGTTGCTTTCATCTTTTGTTAAATGAATATTGCTGCTAAGAACATGGGCATAAAAATCTCTCTTCAAGATGTAGCTCTTTATTCTTTTGGGTATATGCCAAGAAGAATAATTACTTTTGATTCTTTTTCCAACTTTTAAAGAAATTGCCATTCTGCTTTTTTCTTAATGGCCACACCATTTTACATTTCCGCCAATAGTGCACAAGAGGTCTGATTTCTTCACCTCCTTGCCAACGCTTTCTTTTTTCTGTTTTGTGTTGATAGTAGTCATTCTAATGAATGTGAGGTGGCATCACACTTTGGATTTGATTTGCACTTCCCTAATGATTAATGAGGTTAAGCATCTTTTCACATCATTTGCATAGCTTCCCTGGAGAAATATCTATTCAAGTCCTTTGCCCAGCTTGTAATTAGGTTGTTGTTGAATTGTAGGTGTTCTGTTTCATAGAATTTGCTCTGTGCTTCCCAGGTACCTAAATAAGGCTATGGGTTTATTTCACTTTCACACAAAAGTCCCAGTGGTTGGATGATCCAGGCCTCTGTATCTCTGTCTTTTACTGTTATTCAGAGATGCAGGCTATTCTGTCCGTGATGTTAGCCAATCCCTACAGGGTTGTCCACATTCATAAAGTAGAAACTGGTCAATTGTTCCCATGTGCATAGTGTTAAGTCAGTTTTCTATCACTAACAAAAAAAAACTAAAATAATGAACTTAAGAGGAAGAAGCTAGATTCTGGTTCATGGTTTCAGGGATTCAGTCCACAATTACTTGGCTGGGTTGCCTTGGGCCTGTGGTGAAGAAGAACATCGTGGCAGGAGTTCTTAGAGGAGAAGTTTCTCAACTCATGATAGCCAGAGAGCGAAAGAAAGAGAGAGGGAGATGCTGGGGTCTCAATGTCCCTCTAAAAAAACACATCCCCAATACCTAACTCCTTCCATTAGGCCTCACCTCCTGAGGTTCTGCTGCCTTCTAATAGCACCACAGGTTGGGACTCTAGTTTTTAACAGATAAGCCTTTGAAGGGATAGTCCAGATTCAAACTATAGCATACATGTTCTATTTTATAGAAATAAAGAACACCTAAGTTAAGGGCAAGGAACTTCCTTTCCAGGATATAACTGGGAAGCAATAATATATACACTAGCACACCTTGCCGTAAGGGGAGCTGGGACATGTCCTTTGCTCATGAGTGACTGTATTAGTTTCCTATAGCTGCTGTAACAAATTTAATGGCTTAAAAAAAAAAAACAAAACAGATTCATTGTTTCACGGTTATGAAAGTCAGAAGTCTGAAAGGGCTCTAACGAGGCTGAAGCCATCATGACATCAGGGCCGTGCTCTTTCTAGAGACTCCATGAGAAAATCTGTGTCCTTGCTTTCCAGGTTCTAGACATTGCCTACACCGCTTGGCTCATGGCTCTTTCTTCTATCTTTAAGTTCAGTAATGTGGCATATTCAAATTTCTCACTCCGAAATCCTTTTCTACCTCCCTCTTCTACTGTAAAGACCTTTGTGCTTTCACTGCGCCCACCTAGATAATTCAAAATAATCCCTTAAAGTTAACCAATATGCAACCTAATTCTTCCATGCCAACAACAACGTATTCACAGGTTCCAGGGGCTAGGACGGGGATGTCCTGGTGGGGGCATTAACTGACTATCACTCTTGCCATCTTCAGTGTGCTTGCATTTCATCTTTTTGTTATTGGCATCACAGTTTCCAAATAACTGGTGCAACTTCAAGCATTACCTTCTCACCTAGCTGCATTCAAATCAGGACTAAGAGGAGGGGGTAAAGAGCTTCCTTTTATAAGAGGAAAGTCTTTCATAAAAGCTTTCCAGATTTTTCCTACATTTTCCTCACTAAGAATGATCTCTCTCAGCCAGCCCTAACTGCAAGTGAGGCTTGGAATGTGAGTAGAAGGCAAAGAGGAGGAACTGGATTATGATCCGCCAGGGAGGCACACTGGTTTCCCCCCAAAATAAGGGTTCTTTTTGCAACAAAAAGGGGGAACTGCAGTTGGACAGGCAACTACTGTATCTCTCCCCCAGAGAGCCACCAGCCACTGTTTTAATCACTTCCCTCCAGCATTCCTGTTTTCCCACCCACTTGCTGGCACCATTTTAATTCATGCCATCACCAGGACAGTGGGGATGTGGCTCGGTGGTCAAGTGCCCTTGAGTTCAATCCCCAGTACAAAAAAAAAAAAACCCCAAAAAACAAACAAACAAAAAAACTTCAGTATTGTAAACAAACAAACCTTAGCTCTAAAGACTATTATGCCTGTTATGAGATTTTAAAAAATTATTTAGCAAAACTCTTTGGGTTTTTCTGTCTCCTGAAAATATCCTTTCAGGCTTACGAGTTAACGTTCATGATAAAAGGCGAGGGGGACATTTACAGAAGTCCACAGAAGTTGACATTTCAAAGTCCTGTCCTCTCAGAATTTAGTTTCTAACTCACTGGAATCTGCATGTGCTCTCACACCTTTTCCTGGAAACAGTTCTGGGAAAGGGGATCACAGATCTGCCACTCTTGGATTCAATAAGGATTTTCAATAAGCGGCTCTAGGCAGAGAGCCCCTGCGAGAAGCTCCCCTGTAGACTCCCAAGACTCAGCAGCCCTGGCTTCTGAAATCGCTTGCCATGGAGCCTTTAACATCTGGGGTGTTCTACAGCACCAAAGGACTGGGCTGCAGAGGAGACCAGCCCTGATTCAATGGGTGACAGGCACTTCCTGTTGGCAGAGAGAATTCAGTGAGCTGACAGGTATAAAGCACTTGTCACAGTGATAGGGGACAGACACATGTAAGCAGTGGGAACAAGAGGTTAAGAGAATAATTATATAAACTGGGCCCACTGGGCTGACCTCCACAT
This sequence comes from Marmota marmota marmota, assembly GCF_001458135.2. Classification (NCBI taxonomy): domain Eukaryota; kingdom Metazoa; phylum Chordata; class Mammalia; order Rodentia; family Sciuridae; genus Marmota; species Marmota marmota. The sequence continues at coordinate 30,458,182 of NW_025999990.1, forward strand.
GCTTTTTCTTTTAAAAAGCAATTTACCTGCAGTCCTGCCTGGCTTACACTGACAGGATATATTACATTCCTCAGCAAACTACCTGCTATCTATAGGAGAAATGAAGGCCTGGAATGTTGATAAAAACACAAGTTGCCCTGAAGGGAGGCACTTTTAAGATCCTTATGTGGAAAAGATTAATATTCCATAACTTAGGGAGACAAGGATAATTCCCCCTAACCATAAAATCTATAAGAACAGCTTCCAATTAGAACCGTCAGCATGGACCAAAGTGACCTAGGGTTGTTATGGCAGTGAGGACTTGAAAGTTTGATGCCATCCTCTTGTCAGTCAAAGGTCAAGAAGTGGACATGGCAAGACTCTCTGGAAACTACCCTAATAAAACTTTATTGGGACCTCAATACAACTGGAGGGCAGGAGAGGTGTGCTGCCCCTCTCCTTTCTGAGAGGACCCACTCTCTTTCTTGAGAATATTCCTTATCCCCTTTCCTGTCCCTTCTGATGAACTCATGCCCATTATTCTGAGTGACATGTCTGAAATCTTTCTGGACTGATTGCAAGAATCAGGGTTTGATAGGGGTGCGGGGTGGGGTGGGGTCTGTATGCTGCCTCAGTTTGCAGAAGATCCCGGCCCTGTAACAACAGTAATGTTAAGTTCTTACAAAGTGTAAGTTCTGTTGTTGCTAATATTAGTGAACTGATTTCCCATATGGGAAAAGGAAAATCTCAAAGTTAGGCTCTTTGGCTTTCTTTTGTGGAAAAGAAAATTTTGGAAAATGCATAATAATCTGTATTCCACTCTTAACTCCATTATTCCAAAGGAAAGAATGTCTTTCTTCCTGAATCACTATATAAAATTCCAGGAAAGAACTTTCTATCCAGGTCACAAGTCCATGTCACCCTAAGGCAGTTCCCTTTAGCAGGGTAAATATCCTGTATTAACTGTAATGGGAGCCGTATCTTCATGCTGGTAGAAGTTCAATCTCCTTATTCCAAGTTCAATTTAGTGCTTTACAACAAAAGCATTGTTCTAAAATAAATGTGACTGTTTGTATAATGGTGTTATAGCAGCCTTGTAAATTATTTGGGAAACTTAATTATGTTTCCACTGACAAAATTCTCTTATCAAATATTGCCCTCATTAGGAGATAGAAGTCTATGTTCCAAGGAAGTTTTGCCATTTGCCATTCCTGGTTGACTTCTGAAGAGGAAAACTCATGATAATGACTGTTTTTTCTGTTTTGCTTCACAGCCAGGATGTCTGTTGACTTTAGAATAGGCACCATGCAGATTTTCTGGGCTGTAAAGAAAAGAGGAACCAGTATAAACTGAAGGGGGAAGAGAAACGAAGCCGAAAGCCACAGGCTGTAAATCTTTCTAAAATATTCCAGGAAATTTTGCTATTCTGCTTCACCTGAACCTTGTACAGATCTGAAGTGCCTCTAAGAACCTTGCCAACTATGGTTGAAATAAATAATATATGTAAAAGGGCAGCCTCTGGTGCTGTGGTACTGGAACAGTTCCTAGCCTTTTTGTCAAAGGATCTTCAGCCAAACTCCAGCAGCAGCAAATAGAGAAGAAGCTAAAGTCTGTTGGAGAACTATTCTTCCAGAAGCAATTCAAGAAACACCAGAGCAGCCAGGTGTAGTGGTGCACGCCTGTAATCCCAGTGGCTCAGGAGGTTGAGGCAGGAGGATCGCGAGTTCAAAGCCAGTTTCAGGAATTTAGTGAGACGCTAAGCAACTCACTGAGACTCTGTCTCTAAATATTAAAATACAAAATAGGGTTGGGGATGTTTCTTAGTGGTCGAGTGCCCCTGAGTTTAACCCCTGGTACACCAAAAAGAAAAAAAGAAACATCAGAACACTCAAACTGGATCTCCTTGTGCTTTTATTTATTTGTATATTTAAATAACATTTTTGTTTCTGAGGGGCTCCCTAAACCAGTGCCTTGCACAAAGTGCTGAACTATGCACCCAGGCTCCCAATGTGCAACTTCTTTAATGACCAATGAGATGATCAGATCATTTGTCTGAGTTGTAAGAGTTTATTTACTATGAAGACAAATACTTCACTGGTTATTTTTGCAAATATTTTCTCTCAGTTTGCCTTTTAATAGTGTCTTTTGAAGAGCAAAAAAAAAAAAAAGAAAGAAAAGAAAGAAAGAAAAATTTCCCTGTAGTTCTTCATTCTCGTGTCTTATCTTAAATAAACCTTTGCTTAACCTAAGGTCACAAATGGTGTTTTTTGGTTTTGGGTTTTTTTAAAAAATATTTTCATCTAGGAGTTTCAGTTTTAACTCTTATATGTAGATTGGTTACCTATTTTATAACAATGTTGTATATGGTATAATGTAAGGGCCAAGATGCACTTTCTAGCAGATTTGCCCTTTACGGAACATTTCAACTTTCCCTTTAGAGGCTTAATGAGATGAGGGGAACAGATAATATAATGGTAAGGAGTCAGAGGAAACCCTCTCTCAGGTAAGGGCAAAACATAATGCTTTTGTACGAAATATGGGCCAGTTTTGAACTGCCTGGGTTGTTCAGGAAATCTCAAGGCTCGTGTATGGTTCAAGGTGGTCCTGGGCAGATAGTGCTTCCTGTTTTCTGGAAAGTAGCAAATGAAAGCCTTCCCTAGAAGCAGGTACCTTCATTCTAATCTCAAATTATTCCCATGAGTAGCTTCAAATACAGCCAAGCAGCCAGACATACACCTGTAGTCTCAGCTACTTATATCCACAAAGTGTGTCGTTTTGTCTGCCTGATTACTAGAAGCCTCCTCTGCAGTACATAGTCATGGCTCACTGGAGAGCAGAAACATCACTGTTGTGCCACAGTAGTGGAACTTGCTGGAAATCTGCCCTTCAGAACTTGCCAGAAATCTTCCCTCTAGGGTGCAGAGGAAAACGAAAACCATTTACTGGGAAGCAGCTCATTGGAGGCACTCTGTTACACGACTGCCAAGAACATGCAGGCAACTGCTGCCAGGCAGGAAAGGCTGCTGCTAGGTCCTGGAGAAGCTGGCTGCGGAGTTTGCCTTGCCAACACATCAGAATGGGAAGGAAAGCCCTCCTTCCTGCAATGTCCCTCCAGCGCCTTCTACTGACAATCGCAGCTCCACATTCCTTACTATAGGGAAAGGATTGATAAGGTCCATTTTATGTTAGTAGTAAAATAAGGATGAATTTTAATAAATTGCTAGCTGCACCATACTGGATTGGGAAGCAGATATTGCCTTGGTTTCTTTGTAGATAAGATACAGGATCTGGCTTCTAGATTCACAGCCTTGCTACTTAAAACATTATCATCATCTGGGGAGGGAGGGGTGAGTGGAGGGTGTTAGAAATGCAGAAAGTTGGTTTCCACTTCAAACTTACTGAATCAGAATCTGCCTTTTGACAAGATCCCTCAGGGATTCATATACATATTCAGGGTTGAGAAAACAGTGCTCTGGAGCCTAGATGTACTTGAGAAGCAGATGGAAGATGAAAAACGAAAAGTCTCAAACCCAAATAGCAGGTGAGGACTTTGACCAAACTGAGGAATTCATATTTTATGTAAAACAGGTAGTTAGTACTTTACCCTAAGCATTTATCCTAAAGGAACACAGGACCACTACTTCCAGTTTCTTCAGTTTTAAGAGATAATTGAGTAGTATAGCTTTTTGGAGATATAGCTCAGTTGGTAGAGTGCTTCGTTCATATGCACAAGGCCCTGGGTTCATCCCCAGTACCATCACCACCAAAAAAAAAACCCTTAAATATTTTTAATGTATAAAATCAAAATTTACATGTTGAGAATGAACTTAATTTTTAAACAATGAGTCAAGTAAAACATATCAACATACTAGTTTTTGCCAAAGTTAGTAGCTTGTGTCTTCTGTTAAACCTTGTCCCCAGAAAAGTGCACATGTGCACCTTGAAACACATATTTTAGGAGGCAAACAGTAGTGTCTAATGGAACTTTCTGCAGTGATGGGAATGTTCTATCTGTGCTGTTTTGTATGGTAGCCAGTAGCCACACGAGGCTATTGAGCACCTGAAATGCAGCAAATAAGACTAAAGAACTTAATTTCTAATTTGCTTTAATTTAAATTTAAACTGAAGTAACCACATGTATCTAGTGGTTACTACACTGGGCACACAGACAGCCTACATGCCATGGGTTAAAACTCCTCTGAAACATCTACTTTCTCAAAGCTTTCCTTTTGAGGCAGTTTTGCATTTAGGTAAAACAAAGTTGGCTGCTATGTTAAGTTTTAAAAGAATGGCCCTTTAAGTTGTCAGGTACTAATTTAGTGAAATGTAAATTTTACTGAATTTGGAAAAAAATGGTCTTTGCAGATGTAATTAAATTAAGGATTTTGATCTGAAAAGATTGCTCTGGATTATCTGGGTGGGCCTTAAATACAACCACATGTATCTTTAGAAGACAGAAGTAGAAGGACACTTGAAGATGCTGGCCTTGAAGACTGAAGTGATGAAGCCACAAGCCAAGGAATACTGGTTTCTACCAGAAGCTGGAAGAAGAAAAGAATGAATTCTCCCCCTAGAACTTCAGAGCAAATATTTCCCTGCCCTGCTGACACCTTGACTGACACCCAGTGAAACAGATGTTTTGCTTCTGGCCTCCAGAACTATGAGGGAATAAAGTTTTATTTTAAGCTGCTAGGTTTGTGGTCATTTGTTATGGAAGCAACTAATTTGGTTGTTCATTGTTTTTTGTTTGTTTGTTTTTAACTTCAGTCTCTGAGATCTGGCTATATGATGGAACCCATACCCATGAATTCAACCCTGACATCTTGTCAAATCTTACAGCTTTTCACAGTTCCTCATTCTCTTTCCATTTTCTCCTTCAATCACTTGTTGTGACTTCACATCCTGGCCAAATATCACCCTTGTTTCAGAGTCCTCATTGCCTAGAGTCATTTAACCCAAATACATCATCTTAATAAACACATTGCCTTCTGCACTTCTAGGCTATCATGCTATTTGTGCTGCCGGTTGGAGGGTTGGGGATTGTTTGATGTAGGAGTTTCCTCAAAAGTAATGTCATTGTAATTTGAGAACAATTTTAAATTGTAATTTTTCAGTGTCTTCAAAGTTAGTGTCTTTGTTTCCCCCCCTAATGCCCTAGGTCATACTGAGTAGTAAATCAGCCTTTTCTTTTTTCACTTCGGGCTCCAATACTAACATACTCTTTTTTTTGGGGGGGGGGGTTACTAAAAGGGTTTTAACCTTGTTATTGCTGTTTATGAATAAGCGAATGGCTTTCTAGCATCTCTGTCCTGTCCCTAATTCCCCACTTCTCTCTACATTTTCCAGGACTCCCTTAGAAACTGGAGGGTGAAGTTAGGATGCTGGGCTGTTATATTTTTTAGTTCCAAACTTTTTTCAATTACACTTAAAGTCACCTGAGGAAATACAAGCGTGTGCACCAGTGACGAAATGAGTGTGGGGACAGGCTCTCACCTTTTTAAGTACCACTATGTCCTCCTATGAAAAACATGGGAGTTGCGAGATTTTTCTTGAAACGTCCTACTCGGGGCATAAGCACAGTCAGTAACACGGAGGGCATCAGAGGAACGCTGTGCCCAGAAAGCACGGTGGTCCTCCCACCCCCACCACATCTGTGACCTGGGCAAGTCCAGAAACTTAGGGTTTATTTTTGTAAAATGGGGATAACTTTACCTAGTTGTAAATGACATGATGTTACGTAGAAGCACTCGGAGAGATAGCAGCGCCGGTTTATTGGAGCCCGACGCAGAGCAGCAGGGTTCCCACCGCTCCAGGCGACTCCCGGTCACTCGCCCCCAAGCCCGCAGTAGGAAGCCAGGTCGCGCGCCGCTCGTCTCCAGGGCAACCGCTCGCGCATCCCGAGCCCCGCCCCGCCCCGCCCCGCCGCGAGGACCGGAAGCAGCTTGGAGCCAGGCGTGCCCGGGGTTTCTCCCAGGCGGCTGTGGGCCAATCCTTCCCAGCTGGGAGGTGAGAACCCGGGGTGCCGAAGCTGCGGGCAGAAGCGGCCATCACGGGGTGGGTCGGGCGCAGACCTGGCGCCACCTGTCCCTCTGCCGCAGGTGCAACTCCTCTGCACCCCCGTTGGGGTCCTCTCGGCCCCCCCATCTCCTGCCCCATCTGGGCTGGCACCTCCCCTTGACCCTCCAGGTGCTTCTGCCCCTCCAGCTGAACCCGCGTCCGCGCCCCACCCACAGCCCGCGCGCCCCGCACGGTCTCGCCGAGGCGAGATGGGGGAGCGGGAGGAAGGGGTGGTCGGGGCGAGTCCCATACCTGCCCTCCCAAGGAGAGTTTAGAGTGGTTTTTCCCCGCAAAGACTCCTAGATCCAGGGGTCTGGGGGCAGCCATGGCTCCAGGGACCCCACCCCTTATAGGTCATTGTGTGATGTTGGGGAAATCGTGCCTTCTGTAGAGCTGAGAGAGTTGCAGAGACAATTGATTCTTCCCCAGACGATGAAGTGGCAGTGTTTCCCTGGTGACTTTCTCCTGCGACTTCCAGAAGGTTCCTTCAGCCTTAGGGTCCCTCACATGGTTCCTAGAGTTCCTGGAAGGCTCCATTTCTTTTACCCTTCCCTTACTCTTTTCTGGCCCAGGTTCATCTGTGTGTGCTGCTCCTGGCCTTTTTCTTTTCTGCACTGGGCCTGTGAGCAGTAGTCCCTCAAAAGGCCTTGCCTGCCTCTGGCCTCATGACCACACAGCACCTGGAAAAATGTGAACCTCTTGGATTTATGCCCCTGCCCTGACCTTTTGTTCTTGGCCACTAAACCTAGCTTTTTTAACAGGTTCCTTATCGACAACATGGAAATAAAAATAACCTCCTAGGGCTTTTGTGGGGATTTTAAGTGTGTTTTATTTATTGAGGGCTTGGAACAGTGCTTGACACATACTAAATCCTGTATGTGTCCACTATTATTTGCCTCATACCATAAATTATATAAAGTTGTATCATTTATGCAATGTTTGTGAAGCCACAAACTTTATTCAGGTAACCATCAGGTCTCAGTATATATAAATGCTTGGTGAAGTGAAAGGGAATCAAATAGCAGCCTATAAAAAGAGGAAAAGTGATAGGGGCACACCTAAGATTTTTAAATTAGTCATTTCTGAACTTGTACAATCATTATAACATACTACTGTCCAGCTTTTAAAATGTGATTAGTTATTGGTGTTGCATATCCTAAAATGGTACTAAGAAAATGGTCTTTCCTGCTACCTTCCAGCCAACAAGCTAATAATAACTTACAGAAATCATCACCTTGACTCATTATTGTATTACTGGTGGCACTGTGAATTGATATGGTCTATTTTGCAATTTAGTTGAATGTACATAGCAAGACAGAATTTTTAACACTCTTTTGACCCCAATAAGCAAAGGCCTTGGTACATGCTTGAAGGAAATGACCTGAAAGGAGAAAAATAGTATATTCATGAAGATGATCCTCCCAGCATTAATTGTAATAGTGAAAATTAGACACATGCAAATATTCTATAATAGTTGAGTAAATAATATAGATGTTATGATGGAAAATAGAAGCAATTATGAAAATGGGATTACATTTAGATACATGAATATGGCATGTTTTTTTCTTTTAAATGTTTTAACGTCAAAGTAACATTATTTTAACAATTAATGTAAGAATTCACAGCAAGTACTACTCTCATAAGACTGTTTTATCCAGCTCTTTGCAATAGACTAGATAAAACTAATTGATTCTTTGAATGTGCTCCAGAGTCATAGCTTTTCCGGGGTTTCCCTTATTTAATTCTTTGGAAGCTCCTTTGAAATCCTGGCTGATCTCATTTTGTAATATTTAGCCTCATGGGCATGAATTTCAGAATAAATTGGGAATTACTCATGCACATGAATTAATGAGTCTTAACTCTTCAGTTCTCTAAGGAAGTATTCTTTGAAAGCATGGTTTATGTTGAGGTTAAGGTTGGTACTTTCTTGCAGCCTTATATTCTAATCTTAGTTGTTTGGTTCTGAGAAGCATTTGTCTTTTTTCTTTTTTAGTTGTATTTAAGGACTGTCCATAAGGAGAGTACTGCCTCCTTGAGGGGAGAGCCTAGCAGTCCTGAGCCATTGCCAGTCAACATGTCTGCAAAATCGAGAGAGTCGTCAATGTGCCTCCCACAAACTCCACAGGAGCCCGACAGGATTTTAATAGTGAAGATGGAAGAGGAAGAACAGGCCTGTGATCAGGACTCCAGACTCCATTGGAGCAACTGCTGTAGCCCAGAGACCTTTCGCCAGCGTTTCAGGCAGTTTGCCTATGAGGATTCACCCGGGCCCCAGGAGGCTCTGAGCCAGCTCCGGGAACTTTGTCATCAGTGGCTAAGGCCAGAGGAGCACACCAAGGAGCAGATCCTAGAATTGCTGGTGCTAGAGCAGTTCCTGGCCATCCTGCCTAAGGAGCTGCAAGCCTGGGTGCACCTGCACCCACCAGAGAATGGAGAGGAAGCTGTGACTCTGCTGGAGGATGTGGAGAGAGAGGTTCATCAGCCAGCTGAGCAGGTAAGAAGGGCACCTGCTGGGGCATGACTGTGGCAGGTCATGGGGAGGGGTGTGCTATCAAATCCTATTCCCACTTAGCACAACTGGAGGTGCTGGAGGTATGGGCTACGAAATGTGTTCCTGTATATCTCAGGAAATAGGATGTCTGCACATTTTCCCTCCCTTTTCTTGTGTCCAGGGTACTTTCTTCTGTGTTATTTTATCTTCAAGTCCCTATCCAATGCGCTTCTCCAGCCTCAATTATACCTAACTCTTCCCAGGTCTTTTTTGGACAAAGAAAGGACAGAACTGCAGAGAAGGTGGCACCTTGGGAAATCACTGAGGACTTAGCAAGCAGTCAGCTCAAGCCTTTGAAGAAGCAGTTCCAGTGGGCACCGTGGGAGCTACACTCCTTAGGACGTCATGGTGAGGGTGCAGGGGGCAGGACTTAGCTCATGGTGGGGATGAAGGGGCCCCACCCTACCAAATACAGTTGGCTGCTTTATTAAAGAGGTCCCAAATCTCTTGTCTCATCCTCACAGTGGGAATTTCCAATTATTTGTCATGTTCAATGAACAGTCTTGGTATTTGGGTTTTGTTTCTTTTTTATAGATTCTTAGAAAATCTTTAATTATAAAATCCTTGAATCAACTCCGTCAGGATTTTCAAACTTTTTTAAAGTATGGCATGACCTTTTCTCATATGAAATTTTACAAGGAATTCCATTATATAAACCAGAGGAAAACACAGCTACTTTGTCTGAAGCAGGAGTGGGCAGTCTCAGCCCACAAGACCTCCAGATCAGCCTCATTCTCATCTTTTCCCTTCAGGAAGCCTCTGAGGCCCTTCTGTGGGACTTCAAGGTACGCAGCGTAGCCGCTAAACTGTCTCATCAATTTCTGTGTAACCGCTTGCTTAGTTACTTGTGGGAGTTGCCCACAGTACTCCTGAGATGACTTGGCTCTGTCACAGCTCTGAATATATTTCTCTGCTCCTTCACATCCTAACTGGCTTCTTTTGCTCTTTGCATCAGTTTTTACAAAAACGCTCCAAACTGGCTGACATAGCAATCTGTTCTTCCATTGCAGAAACTTAAAAAATGAGTGTTACGGGAAGAAAACAAAGCAGAAATAAGGGGGTTGAATGCCAGAGATCAAGAGAGAAATCCCATTTGGGAAGGATTGCTATACACACACACACACTGCTTCATATTCCAGAAGTGGTTGATCAGCTAAGCAAAGTTAGGTTTTTTCCAAGGAAGTTTTGATAAGAAACTACAGGAAAATGAAAATATAGAAATTTAGAGAGAGATTTACTTTTGCTTGGCACTTAACACCCCTAGTCTCAAAATCATCTTGGCTTAACCAAGAAGATTAATTGTTGGAAAAAAGTGAAAGTCTTTCCATACTCCACTAAGAGTAGGAGGGTAAACATCCCCTTCTGTTATGGTGGGAACTACAGAAGTGATCATCCTCAAAGCCAAGGCCTGTGCTCCTGGTATTGTTAAGGACCATGTTCCTCCTGTGAATGTCCTCACAGGACCTTTTCTACATTTTTAAAAAAATGAATAAAAATTTGAAGCAGCCAAAGACCCCAGGATTTTGCAATACAAAACATACAGAACCAGGACAGGATAACAACCATCGCTCAAAGCCACAGCATGATTTCAGTGGTGTGGTACTCAATCATGTTTTATCAGGGCTTCTACAGATGACCTGTGTCTCAGTACTCTAAAGTGCTAACTTTGCCAATATTTTGATAGTAGTGACTAAACTTTGAGGTCACTTTATAATGTGAGCTATCAAAAATGAATTTGAAACAAAATCTTTACAACTTATAAAATGGTAATTATAAATAAATTATAAACATGTAATTATAAATAAACATGTAATTTGTGAACAAATGCAAGAAATAATTAAATTCATTCTGTAATAACTATATGTAAACCCATTTTAAGTTAATTCTAAAGATTAAAAAACACTCATAATTCTCTTAGCAAGTATCATACACAGTACTAACATCTTTTCTCCCTCAAATCACTTTGTTATTCTTTTGATTAGGCCTTGAGAGGACCTACAGAATCACTTATCATCAGTCCCTCTCTGTGTTTCCTCAGTCCCATTTATATAATTATTTCAGATGAAGGAACCTCCTGCTGTCACAGTTAATCCCAGCCAAGTCATATCCTCAGCCATTCCTCAAATTGCCCTGCTTTGTTTTTGTAGATTAATTTTAATGGCCATCTGTGTTCAGCTTCCATTAAAATGCTACCCTGAGGATTGATGAAGTGATCCTTCAGTGAATACTCAAAAGTTGCCATTCTGTATAATAAGTTCTAGAGCTTCAGGCAGCCTGAGTCAGAAGGTACTCTACATTAAGCCATATTTGAGTGGCTGCAGCCCCTAAGCAGATTTTTTTTATAGATATTAAAAGCAATATAAAAATAATATAGGAAACTGGGCTGAGGTTGTAGCTCAGTGGTAGAGTGCTTGCCTAGCATGCATGAGGCAATGGGTTCGATCCTTAGCATCACATGCAAATATAAAAAATAAAATAAAGGTATAAAAAATACAGGAAACTGAGCTATTCAACCAGTACTAAAAATATATATACAGGAGAGGTTTTCATAGATGGGTATTCTGTGCTGCCCTTTATCTTTTAAGGTGCCAATTTTCTTAGTCTTCCTTTTTTGTCTAAATTTTATTTTCTGACTTCATTTTCCATATTTCTTTTTGATCCCTTGGCTTTCTTCAGCTCATTTCTTAATTATTGATTCATTCATCATTACTAAGCTTTTGTTTATCAATGCTCTTACACTAAATCTTGTTTATTACTCATATTTGACTCCTCTCTTTCCAATTGCTCTTCTTCTCTAACAGTGCTTTATCTTTTAGGCCCTCTCTTTTCTCCCAGTCTTTCCTCAATCTCTGACATATCTTTTTACCCCTACTCATGATTCTCTGTTTTCCATGGAGCTTTGCATCTTTATATTTGGATACCTTTTTCTTTGCCTTATGATCTCAATATCTTATATTACCCTCTGCATCCTCCACATTGTGATGTTCACGAACATTCTTGCTAATAATTCATTTATTTTTTCATTTGGACCATTCTTTTCCCTTTCTTTCTGAACAGAAAACTGGTGACATTTACTTTTCTGTTTATTATTTCAGATGCAGACACCAAAACTACAAATGTAAAATCTGCTTCAAGGCAGAAGACTTCCTCAGGCATGGGGCTGTGTGCTAATACCCTTCATCTGAGTGCCTCCCAGAGTTTCATATCTAGAGGAACCTGGGAACAAGGTGGCAGGTTTGAAAGAAAACAGGGAAACCTCTCTCGCAAAAAACAACACAAGTGTGAAGAATGTGGCAAAATCTTTAGTCAGAGCTCTGCCCTTATTTTACATCAAAGAATCCACAGTGGAGAGAAGCCTTATGCATGTGACGAGTGTGCAAAGGCTTTCAGCCGGAGTGCAATTCTGATTCAGCATAGAAGAATCCATACTGGGGAAAAACCCTTCAAGTGCCATGAATGTGGCAAGGCCTTTAGTCAGAGTTCAAATCTTTTCAGACATAGAAAAAGACACACTAGAGAAAAAGTCCCATCAGTATCATGAGGGAATCAAAGCACATAGAGCTTTTACAGATAAGACCCGACCCAAGTAACAAACACACCTTTAGTATAAATCAGTGGTTTTAGTGGGCACCAGTTTCCTTTCAAGGGTTATAAAAGTCATGGGAAAGGATGTAGAATATCTCATGTCAGCATTATTTGCTTTTCTGCTTATCAGTGTAGGTCAGTTTAAATGTTTGAGATTACAAAGCTTAATTCAGAGTTTTATCCTTAAGCAGCCCTTGAAAAGACGTCGTCAGATGTATTTTACTATTTCCATTATCAACCTAAATGATGAACTAGTGTATTTCCTTTTTAGACAAATGTTTTTTTTTCCCTTTTGAGAAGGAATGTGTTACTCAGTTTAAAAATAGATATTGTCCTGTGTTTCATAGATTAATCACTAGAATTCTGAAGACCCAAAATTCAACGGCTCTTTAAAATTTTTCCAATTTGGTCTTCTGTTACCAGATTTACACTGTGAGAGCAGGATTGAGGAGGCCTGTTATGGCTTGGGTCTTAAATGTCCCCCAAAGGTTCATGTAGGAAAACTTGGCCCCTGGCTGATGATGCTCTGGGAAGGCTGTGGAACCTATAGGAGGTGGAGCCTAAATGAAGCATGCTGGACCACTGGGGTAGTGCCCTTGAAGGGTACGTTGGAATCCTGGCCCCTTTCTCTCTCTTTGCTTCCTGGCTGCCATAAGGTAAGCTGCCTCCTCTGCGTTGAGCTCTGCACTGTGAGAGGGACTATCTTGTCACAGGCCCAAGGACAACAGAGCCAAGCAATCATGGACTGAAACCATAAGTCAAAATAAATCTTTCCTCCTTTTAAGTTGATTTTTCTGGGGTATTTTGTCACAGTTATGGAAAGCTGACTAATGTAAAATTAGTACTGAGAAGTGGGGTCATTGCTGTAACTACACCTGACAGTGTAAAATGGGTTTGTGAGAGGAGTTTGGAAATGTCTGGAGGGGCAGACTAGAAAAACCCTATAGTGCTGTAAGTGGAGCTTAATAGAGATTGATGGGTGAGCAGAAGACCAGTTTCTGTAGGAATGCAGACAGTAAAGGTTGTGCTAATGAAGCTTTGGCTGGAAATGAGGACTCCATTAGGAATTCAACTAGCAGCTATTCTTGTTACAATTTAAGCAAAGAACTTCTCTACATTTTGGCCATGCTCTCAGACTTTGTAAGAGACTGGATTTAAAGGTAATGGACTAATTACTAATTAACTCCCAAGTTTTCAATTCTGCAAATATTTCAGTGACATAGGTGTATTAAAATAGGTTTGAAATCAAATCTGAAATTTATATATCCTTTCTTGTCAATGAGAAAAAAATACAGATAGTCCTATAAATAGGACACTGGGACGACATAGTATCTTTTACATATATGTATGCAATTCTATAAATAGGACATTGGGCACATGTTACATAATATACAAAGAACTAACTTTCAACAGTTATTTTTTGGTGTAAAGAACCAAAGCACTTCAAACAAAGGGTTACATTACATTTTGGATAATATGTTGGTTTCCCAATACATGGTTTGTTTTTACATCATAGTTGTTCCTGCTTTTTGAGAATAATATGGCTTTTCTTGTTAAATCTGACATCATCTTGAACAGTAATAGGTCCAGAAGTATTATATTTTCTTCCTGATGGGTTCTCCTTCCATAATTTTAAGTATGATAAGCACATGTCTCTTTGGGAATTCAACAAGCTTATGAGGTCTTTCTTATCTTTGTTCACAAATTTGATAATAATTTATGCACATATCAATTATTTAAGTGAAAAAAGGCCAATACCAATTTTTAACCTCTAATAAAGCAAAATATAAACCTACCAATCATGTTTATCCACACCACCACTGAAATTATTACAGGTACACACTACCCTTGGTTGAGTCACACTGGCTCTATTCTCTTTTACTTTACTTGTTCCACTGTATTTTAATTTATTCCAGTCATTTATTGTGTAACCATTTTACAATAAGAATTTCATTATTTGTATCAAATCTGAAATTATACAGCCTTCTTGCTTCTTTTATTCATTAGTGTTGTCAGTTTCAGAGGACACTGATTAGTCTGTTTCCCCTCATGGTGTGTGTAACTTGGAATCCAATATTTCAAAGGTATTTCAAGAAGTCATAAGCAGTGAATAAACTGTTGGAAAAAACAGGGTATGATTGTGAATTATCTACCACTTCAAGTTTTCATAAAACTATCATACTCCCAGGCAAAATATGACTGTTGGATTCTTCTCAAGTGCTTTTTCCACAATATTAGTCACAGTTATAGCAATATCCTGATTCTCCACACAGTACCAAGCATTTTTTTTAAAGAGAGAGAGAGAGAATTTTAATATTTATTTTTTAGTTTTCGGCAGACATAACATCTTTGTTTGTATGTGGTGCTGAGGATTGAACCCGGGCCGCACGCATGCCAGGTGAGCACGCTACAGCTTGAGCCACATCCCCAGCCCCAGTACCAAGCATTTATAACCAAATTTTTTGGACTTCCCTTTTAAACATTGTTTCAGTGGATTATGTCTATAATAGCTGATAATAATTTCATCCACTCTCTTTCTTTAAAGATACCCAATTTCATGCATGACTTTGGAATCACACTTATTAAAGAACAAATTTTAAAAAGAAGCTAAATACTTCACAATGAGATAATAGGAAAGATGCCTTGAGGACATCTCAGAAATCATCAAGATTCCACCCATTGCCAACTCAAAGACTTTTGTTAGAGAAGAGAACCCCAGAGCACCCTGCCATGCTGGGTTATCTACAGAAATGTTTTCCAGGATTCCTTTTTCCAAGTTCAGCCATCAAGACACTCAGAGGCCACAGTAGCGAAGGTTCAAAATGGCCCTGGTGATAACACCATATGCTGGTGGCAGACTATGGCATTATCCATGTGGTGCTGGTTTTGCAGGCATGCAGGAAGCAAGACTTTGGGAGGCATGAAGGCTTTTACTAAGATTGCAAAGGAAAGCCTGGGAAGCCAGGCAGTGTGTGATAGGAGCAGAATCCCTGCAAGCAGCCTCTGTGAGGGTGAAGCCCAAGACATCATGGAGACATTGGAGAATTGGAAATGCCAGGAACATGGAATGCCTGTTGAGACAAACTTCAGGCAATGAATGTAGCCATGTGGCCGGGTGTGGTGGCACATGCCTGTAATCCCAGTGGCTCTGGAGGCTGAGGCAGGAGGATCAAGAGTTCAAAGCCAGGACTGGGGTTGTGGCTCAGTGGTAGAGCACTCGCCTAGCACACATGAGGCACTGGGTTTGAACCTCAGCACCACATAAAAATAAAGGTATTGTGTCCACCTACAACTAAAAATATATATTTTAAAAAAGAAGAGTTCAAAGCCAGCCTCCGTAATGGCAAGGTACTAAGCAACTCAGTGAGACCCTGTCTCTAAATAAAATACAAAAAAGGACTGGGGATGTAACTCAGTGATTAAGTGCCCCTAAATGCAAAAAAAAAAAAAAGTATCCATGTGGATTATAGCTAGTGAAACAAAGAGGCAGGGCTTCCCTGTTTGAGGTCCACATCTTGCCACCATGGGTCCTTGGATGCTGGACACAGAGCTATAGGGTTTAATGTTTGCCTGCTAGGTTTTGTTCTTGTATTGGCCTAATTTCCCCTTGCTATTTTCCTAAACCTGCCTTTTGGAATGGGAATGCTTACCCTCTGCCATTATATTTTGGAAGAACATAACTTGTTTTTTGATTTTTTTTTTTATGGGTGCCCACAGCTAAGGTTTTCCTCGAGTGTCAGAGATACTTAGGACTTGGACTTTTGCATGTGTGCGTGTATGTGGTATTGGGGATTGAAACCATGGTCTCACACTTCCTAGGTATGTCTCCACCACTGAGTTACATTCCCAGCTGAACCTCAACTTTTGAACAGTTCTGGAACTGTTGAGACTTTGGGGATTCTTGGAGATAGACTAAATATGTTTTGCATTATGAGGTTAATATGAGACTTTGGGAGCCAGGGACAAATTGCTATGGTTTGGATCTGAAATTCTCCCAAAGGTCATGTACTAAAGGTTTGGTAACCAACTTAAGGAACTATTGAGAAATGGTGCAACCCTTAGGAGGTGGGGTAGTGAGATCATGTGCCCTTGAAGGGCCTCTTCTCCCTCCCTTCCCTCTGCTTCCTAGCTGCCATGGTAGAGCACCTTTGCTGTACCACATGCTCCCTGTCATGATGTTTTACTACCCAACAGAACTCAAATGATGGGGCCATATGATGATGGATTAAAACCATAGCCCAAAATAAGTTTTTCTTTCTTTCTTTCTTCCTTTCTTTCCTTCCTTTCTTTCCTTCCTTCCTTCCTTCCTTCCTTCCTTCCTTCCTTTCTTCCTTTCTTCCTTTCTTCCTTTCTTTCTTTCTTTCTTTCTTTCTTTCCTTCCCTTCCCTTCCCTTCCCTTCCCTTCCCTTCCCT
>NW_025999990.1:30475184-30481914 GCF_001458135.2 Marmota marmota marmota
CCCTCCCTCCCTCCCTCCCTTCCTTCCTTCCTTCCTTCCTTCCTTCCTTCCTGGGATTGAACTCAGGGGGGCACTCAACCACTGAGTCACATTCCCAGGCCTATTTTGTATTTTATTTAGAGTCAGGGTCTCACTGAGTTGCTAAGTGACTCGCCACTGCTGAGGCTGGCTTTGAACTTGCAATCCTCCTGCCTCAGCCTCCCGAGCCGCTGGGATTACAGGCTTGCACCACAATGCCAGGCTTTATTTCTTTTAAGTGCATTATATCAGGCATTTTGTAACAGTAATGGAAAGCTGCCTAACCTAGGACCAAAAAGAAAATATATCTCAAAACTTTGACTCAAGTTTCTAAAGTCATCTTTAAAGGGTAAATAAAGGGATTTAATCTCTTATAAAAGCTCACAAGGGCCTACATACTGCTGATGATACTAAGTAATTTTCTGTGTTAGAAGAAATAGTCTCCTTTATTATGCAATTAAGAAATAACTCAATGGAAAATTAAGTTGCTGAGACTGGCTTTGTACTTGAAATCCTCCTGCAACAGCCTTCCAAGTCATTGGGATTATAGATGTGTGCCACCGCAACCAGCTAATGGAAATATTAATATGCGTCTTAAAGGAGTGGCCTAACCTTAACCTAATAAATAGGGCCATTCTATGGGTGCTTATGTAAGATTGATGATCATCTTAATATAAAGAAAAGAGAGATATGAGGAATAAGACCATCCAAACAAGACTGATGCAGCACAAATGTTGGCAAGGACAGTGTGTGGCTGAGATATGGACCACAGCTTGCCTGGGAGGCAAGTCCTCAACAGCTGCTGAATCTCCTTCAGTGTTCTTTGTGTCTCCTTTCCTGGCATAAATCAGCTGTATACATATTTCAGGCATCGTAAGACAGTCTTTTCAGGGTTGGTAAGATAAGTTTCTACATACACTGTCATGAAATGAGATGCTTAATTTTGATGCTCTTGTACAAATGAAGAAATCACTGAAGTTCAATTTAAAGAATCTACTCTGGGGACTAGAGATATGGCTCAGTTGGTAGAGTGCTTGTCTTGCCTGCACAAGGCCCTGGGTTCAAATCCCCAGCAACACCAAAAAAAATCCACTATAATTTTAAGAGAACTGTGAGTTTTAAGGCGTTTTTTGTATACATCATATGTAGGAGATGAGTACCTAGTTGTATATATCATATGTATGTATATACCATAAGTATAAGATTAGTAGGGAAACAAGTAAATGCAAATTTTATTATACAATTTTCTGATAATGATTATTCTTTGTAGTTTTTTTGTATATATCATATGTAGGAGATGAGTACCTAGTTGTACCCATATTTATTCAATCAGATTTCCTGTTTAAAAATAAAATGATAGATGTGTTTGTTAAGTCCAACATTATACAACTTAGTGTTTCTTTTCCTGAGCTTCCCCATAAAATTCTATAATGTATCACAAGAACACATGTATGGTTGTGTTTCCCATGGAGCAACAGTTAGTTACCCATGATGGAGGCTGCCATCAGAAGTAAAAGTCCTTGTAAAGATAAGAGAAGAGGTTCATAGTTAGCTTCTTTGTCTGACTGGTCTCCTGATAAAGTGTTAACATTCTATTCTCAGAAAATCCAACCATACCTATTGCTGGATTCCAGAATGAATGTGGAATTAAAAGTGCTCTGTTTAATTAATATATTGATAAGTATAAGATTAGTAGGGAAACAAGTAAATGCAAATTTTATTATACAATGTTCTGATAATGATTATTCTTTGTATTTCTAGTGAATGTGTATTGGGTTTTGTATATTATCAGATATTAAAAATTACTTGGGGCTCATTCTCTTTGCAATCAAGAGAGGAATAAGCCTTTTATTATGCAACAATACTTCAAAGATATATGTTTTGTGGATTGCTGCTTACTTGTGGAAAGAGTTTTTTAGCTTCTACATGAATAATGTGGCAGGTTTTATATCAAGTATTCTGAGAGAAGCATCTATAATACTTTCAAAGATTGTATTCTCTTTATTGTAAATAATCTGAAATTAAACACCATAAAGTAATGTAACTCATATTATCTAAGTATATGATAAATCTTTAGAGAATATTAATGGGCACCTGGAATCATTTTGCACTTGTATAAGTCTCTCCTAATAAGTAGATAGAACTAGTTTGTCTAAAAAGAAAATTACTATGACTTAGACTAAAGTTGATAAAGATTAGCATGCTATTAGCATCCTCATTAGATTGATTCATTTTCGGGGATAATAAGTACTCCAAAATGAAATTGGCAATGTTTTACAAATATTACTTTACCTGGACCATTAATATTACCAATAATCCTATGTTCTGTCTTTACTTCTGTTGTCTTCAGAGACCAAGTCAGATGTTCATTACTTTTATTCATCTTTCTGTATTAGTTTGGAATGCTTGCAGATGCAAAATCCATCTTTGGTGGCTTAAACAGAAGTTTACAACCTGAAATTCAGAAGGTAAGTTGCTGCTGGTTCTCAACAGCAGCAAGACAGTGATTGGTCTGGTCCTTTTGGCTCTTCTCTCATGCTTATTTTCTTGGGTTTTAGAGCTGTCCAAGCTCCAGGAACTACATCTGGAGTCAAGACAGGAAGAAGGAGGAGGTGCTGGCCATGCCCATATCCTTGATTAGGAGGAACAAAAGTTTCCAAGAAACCCTAGCAAATTCTGCTTATGTTTCTTTATTGCCTGTTCAGCCTCTAGAGGGAAAGCAACAGGGCCAAGGGGAATTTGGACTGAGACTCAGGTCAGGTCAGTTAGCAGTATTAGCCACACTGAGCCATTGATTCCTTCCTTTTTATAGGCAGATGACTATGCTTTTGACTACTGCATTATAGAAAAAATGATGAGGACCCTAACAATCTCCTGCCACTAAATTTTCCAACTTATTTATACTCCACCCATTTTTCCTCTCTCCTTTCTCTCAGGATAAAAGAGAGCTATCTCCTTTGATCCTTACCCTTCCTTCCCATGTATTTTAGTCACCTTTTCTGTTGCCATGACAAAGCTTAACAAGAACAATTTTAGAGGAGGAAAAGTTTATTTGGAGGCTCATGGTTTCAGAGGTCTCAGTCCGTGGACAACCAACTCCATTGCTCTGGGCACGAAATGTGACAGAACATCATGGCAGAAGAGAGTAGTGGAGGAAAGTAGCTCAGGACATGGCCACCAGGAAGCAGAGAGTTTTCCTCTCACCAAGAACAAAATATATAACCCAAAGCTATATCCCAGCAACCCACCTACCCCAGCCACACCCTACCTGCCTATGGTTACCACCCAGTTAATCCCTATCAGGGGATTAATGCATTAAGACTCTCACCCATTATTTTACCTCTAAACTTTTTTGCATTGTTTCACATATAAATTTTTGAAGGACACATCACAGGTAAACCATAACACCAGTCCATGGGGCTTTGGCTGCCACTGCTCATTCTCTCTCTTCTGCTTCTTTACCCACTGTCTTCCTTTAGGATCCATCACTTCAACATTTAAAAATGCTGTTGTGATCTCCCTCCAACTTAAACTTTTCCAGCATATATCTGCAAAATCAAGGTGGTAGCTAGTCTCTGAGTGAGGGGACACTTAATGGTTCTTGATTTTGCCCTCATCATATACATTCATTTCTTTCTACCAGAATAATCTTTCTAAAGCACAAATGGTATCATGTTCTTTCTTGCTTAAAGTGGGTTTCCCACTGCTTTTAGGATAGACTGAGACCTGCTTTATGAGTTTTTGAGGTTTTTTATGATCTGAATACAATGGCACTTACAATTTTCTCTCTTGCCATTGGCTTCTTTCATGCTACAGCTATTTTGAATGATCAGAAGTTCTTCTCCTGACTCTGCACCTTTAATGTGTCTTTTTTGAACTTCTAGACAGCTTCCACATGTCATCACACACCCTTGTATTCCTCATGTTCTCATTAAAGTGCCACTTCCTCCAGGAAGCCTTCCCTAACAGCCCAGGAGTAGGTTGAGGAACAACACCACTCTGCTATGGATCCCATAGCAGTCTAATCTGGCTTTATATTTATCACATGAAAGAAAATATTTTTTAAATATTAAACTGTGAATATGGCCCCATGAAAGAGGAGGAAAATGAGTGACACTTTGGGAAGGAAGAAGTCATGAGGCAGCAAAAAGGAAAGTTTTAAATGCCCCCCTAGTCCTGGGAATAGGTGAAACAATAATGGGATCAGACAAAGGGGTCCTTCAGAAATTGTGGAGAGGGTTGAGGGAGAACTTGAAAAGAGGCAGGGTTGTTCTTACTTGCCATTGAGTGCACTGGGAGGACAAATGTTGAATAGGTTGCCTGTGCTCCAACACTGGATGTCTATAAAAATGGCAATGTAGTGTTAGACGAAGGGCCTCTACCAGGTTGGAAGAGGTATAGCAGCTTCCTGTGCCCACGGGGAACATAGAAATTGGCTAGCTATATAGCTGGGGGAGTTGGAATAGTTGTGCAGAGTGAGCTTGTGGATCCTGTAGCTAAGAGCTGGCCACAACCAACTGTGTCTGAGCCAGAGCTTAGAGAGGATCTATAGCTCTTTCTAGAACAAAGTGTCAGGCAAATCAGCAAGAAAGGATACTGGCTCTCAGCCCAGTCAAAAGAACAGACCACTTGTGGCTGCTGTGGTGAGCAAACACCACAGCAGACCAGCTGGACAGCATCAATACCAGAGAAGATCCAATCCACAGCACTACCTCACCATGAGGAATGAAGCCCTCTTCTCAAGCCTCCACAGGGCAGGGAGAAGCAGAGACAGAAAGAGTCAAGATAGGAGTCAAACTCAAATGGACTGAGTAATTTAATTTAACTCTTTCACTGCTGGAACCCTTAATAGAATAGAGATTCAAAAAGCAAAAACATCAGTTATTTAAAAAAAAAGAAGCTACATTTTCCTTTGCATGTTTGAGAAGCAAACTTTATGTATAACTTTAGGCTATAAAGTTATACTTTATGTATAACTTTAGTCCCAAAAGGACACTCTATCTGTTTCTGTTTGGGCCCCATTACTTATGCTTCGTGAAAGCATGAGTTGCCTCATTCACTGTTAATTCCCAAGCATCTGGTTTAGAACATAACCCATAATAGACACTCAAATGATGTGGAATAAAAATATTTGAAAATCATATATCTGATAAGGATTAATATTCAGAATATATGAAGAACTCCTTCAACTCAACAATAAAACCGACAATTTTTAAAATGGGCAAAGGACATAAATAGATATTTCTCCAAAAATATATATATAAATGACTGATAAATCACCAGCACCAAATGAAAGATGCTCAACATCACTAATCTTTAAGGCAATGCAAATCAAAACCATAATGAAGTACCATTTCACACTCAGAAGGAAGGCTATTGTCAAAAACAAAAGAAAATACATGTTGGCAAGGACATGGAGAAATTGAATTTGTAGTTCTTTTTTGATGGAAATTTAAAATGGAGCAGTCACTGTAGAAAACAGTTGGTAGTTCCTCAAAATGTTAAACATAATTAACACATGATTCAGCAATTCTACCCCTAGATATACCCAAAAGAATTGAAAGCAGAATCTTAAACAGATACTAATACACCAATGTTCATAACAGCAGTACTCACAATACCCTAAAGAAACAACCCAAACTCTCATCTATGGATAAAGAGAAAAACAAAATGTATTATATGTGTATAGTGGGATATTATTTAGCCTTTAAAAAGAATGAAATTCTGAAAACATGTTACAATGAGGATGAACCTTAAAAACATGCTAAGTGAAATAAACATGACAAGAAAAGACAAATATGTGATTTCTCTCATATGAAGCATCTAGAATAGACAAATTCATAGAGATCTAAAGTAGAATGGGGTCATGACAGGCTGGACAGAAGGGAGAATGGGAGTTATTTAATGGATGTAGAGTTTCTGATTAGGGTGATGAAAAAGTTCCTGAAATATCTAGTGGTGATGATTATATAACATTGTGAATGTAGTTAATACCACTAAATCATACACTTAAAAATTGTTAAAATGGAGAACAGGCCCAGCGGCCCGCTGGCGTGGTAGACACGTCACCCCAATTGGAGGAGGGGCAGAGCAGAGCCGCCGCCCATTCCGGCAAGGTAGGCAGACCTGCGACCGACCAGTAGAACAGGCCCAGCGGCCCACCGGCATGGTAGACACATCACCCCAATTGGAGGAGGGGCAGAGCTGCCGCCCGTACCTGCAAGGTCGACAGACCTGCAACCTGGAGAACAGGCCCAGCAGCCCGCCAGCGTGGTAGACAGATCACCCTTATTGGAGGAGGGGCTCAGCCTTTGCCCGCAAGGTAGGCAGATCACGCGACCTGGAGAAGGGGCCCAGCGGCCCACCGGTGTGATAGACAGATTACCCCAATTGGAGGAGGAGCACAGCCGCTGCCCGCCCCTGCAAGGGAGACTTTGCAACTATACAAGAGCAATATAAATATATAGGTGGAAAATTCAAGAACACAACAGTTTCACCAAGCAGAAAGAAACGCGAGCAGTATGAAAAGACAAGGAAAGAAAGGACCACAAGCAATGCAGGTCAACTCAACCTCAGAAGAGGTAATAGCTGCAACAGATGGAATGTCAGATAAAGAATTCAGGATTTACATGCTTCAGATGATCTAGAGTCTCAAGGAAGACATTAGACAGCAAAATCAGACAATGAAAGATCACTTCAACAATGAATTACA
>NW_025999990.1:30483664-30532983 GCF_001458135.2 Marmota marmota marmota
AGGGGAGGGGGATAGTAGAGGATAGGAAAGGCAGCAGAATACAACAGACACTAGTATGGCAGTATGTAAAAAAGTGGATGTGTAACTGATGTGATTCTGCAATCTGTATACAGGGTAATAATGGGAGTTCATAACCCACTTGAATCAGAATGTGAAATATGATATATCAAGAACTATGTAATGTTTTGAACAACCAACAATAAAAATTAAAAAAAAAATTTGTTAAAATGGGACTGGAAGTGTAGTTCAGTGATAAAATGCTTGTCTAGCATGCAGAAAGCTCTGGGCTCAATCCCTAGAACTGCCAAAAAAAGGGGGGAAGGGTTAAAATAATAAATTTTTTATTTACAAATTGTTATTAGTACATTATAGTTACAAATACTATTGGGGTTAATTTTGACCTAATTATACAAGCATGGAGTATAATTTATCCAATTTAGTCCCTGGTATTTGTGCTTTCTCTCCTCTTCGCCCTCCCTCGTTCCCTTTCCTCCACTCTGCTGGTCTTTCTTCTGTTTATTTACAGGGTTTTTTAAAAATAGTACATTATAGATATACAAAAGGTGAAATTCACCATGGTATGTTCATATTTGTGCATAGAATAGTCTGATCAGTTTCATTCCGCCATTCCTCCTTTTCCCATCCCTCCTCCCTTCTCCTCAATCCCCTTTATCTACTTCATTGATCTCTCTTCTATTTTTATGAAATTTCCCTCTTCTTTTGCCCCCTTATTTTGGTTTAGCTTCTGCATATGAGAGAAGACTTTAGATCCTTGACATTCTGATTCTGGTTTATTTTACTTGGCATGATGCTCTCCAGTTCCATTCATTTAGCAGCAAATGCCATAGTTTCATTCTTCTTTATGATTGAGTAAAACTCCATTGTGTATATGTACCACATTTTTTAAAATCCATTCATCTGTTGACAGATGTCTGGGCTGCTTCCATAACTTGGTTATTGTGAATTACACTGCTATAAATATTGATATGGCTGTATCCCTAGAATATGCTGATTTTAGATCTTTTGCATGTATACCAAGGAATGGGATAGCTGAGTCACATTGTGGTTCCATTCCTTGTTTTTTTGAGGAATCTCCATACTGCTTTCCAGAGTGGTTGTACTAATTTGCAGACCCACCAAAAATGTACAAGTTTACTTCCCCCGCCATATCCTCACCAGTATTTATTACCGTGTGTGTGTGTGTGTGTATGTGTGTGGTAGTGGTGCCAAGAATTGAGTCCAGGGCCTGTGCATGCAAGGGAAGCACTCTACCAACTGAGCTATATCCCCAGCCCCCAATACCATGCTTTTTAGTATTACTATTATTATAGCTCTGATTGGTATAAGGTTTGATATTGTGATGCCTGCAACATTACTCTTCTAGTTTAGGATTATGTGGCTATTCTGCATCTCCCATTCTTCCAAATGAATTTCAGAACTGTGTTTTTAGTTCTGTGAGGAATGCCACTGGTATTTTCATTGAATATGTATAATGCTTTTAGTAATATGGATGAAGGTTCTTCTTGGACATACAACATATTTTATGTCAGTGGACATGAAAGTGGATTTTCTTGGGGAAGTTCCCATGGAGGAGGCATCTCTCTGTTTGAGGAATGTTGTGATATGCCGCAGTGAGGTCAAGGATAGCATCAAGATTCTTACCTTCTCTTGGACGGTCTGCTACAAAAGCAAAGCCTGTAGCTCTTGGCTGTGAGACATATTTATATTTCTGAAGTCCATTATTTTTAGCAAAATCATTACTTTGAGATTTCCTGTTTTCTGTGAAATCAATCCCTTCTAGGAATATGAGGAACTGAAGTAGTTCACGGATATCACAAAAATAATCAAGCATATCTTCAAAATGGCTTTGTCATCCTTTCACTTGCTTTGATAAAGATATAGGCAGCAGTCTGCATGGCCCAACCAAATCCAGAACATTTTTGAGACTAGCTTTAAGGCCAATTTTCTCCCAACTGAGGTAGCCATATCTCATCAGACAATTTCACAGGCACATCCAGTCCATTCTTGTCTGGTGGCTCATGATTGTAGGAGTTCTGTGTTTGGGATTGGGGTCTCTGATAAACTTTGTGATTGTGGCATGCTTGGTGACTAGGAAGTTTCTGTGAAAAGACACAGAATGCCTGTCTTCTAAGGAGTTTCTGTGCAAAGACATGGAATGCCTGGCTGCTGGAAACTCCTGTGCAAAAAACAGGATGCCTGGCTGCTATGGCAATGTTCTTCACAAAGAAACTATGTTGGAGCCTTATCAGTTTCGATCTTCATCTCAGGAACACAGATCTTCAGAATATAGAATCTTGTAGGTATTCTGACAGTGAAATGTACAGGTCCCTCTGGTGAGCAAACTCCCAGGGGTGGGGAGGGGGGCTGTGTAACAGGCATTGTTTCCCACGCTTGAAATGCCCAGCAGTTTCTCCTTGAAGCTAGCAATATAACTATACAGGTGCAGTATCTAGTCACTATGGTAATGTCCTTAGAAAAAAGGGGGCTGTCTTAATCAGCCCTGACTGAGTATCTAGCACCTGGGATTAAAGGAATACTAAATAATAATGTAGTCATGGTACTAACGAGTTATGTGATGTTTGAGATAAATAAACACAGCTGATTGGAGGGGCAGCCACTCTTTCTTTCCCTTTTCTGCCTCTGCATCTTATCTCTGTGTCTCCTTTTATTTTCCTTAGGTAATAACATTTCTTTCTCCGGGTACAAATGCATCACCTGTTTTAATCACTTTTACAACAAACATGGTCTCCAACAATGCCTCAAGCTTTTATTTTTTTTATTTTTTGATACTGAGGACTTAACCCAGGAACTTAACCACTGAGCCACATCCCCAGCCCTTTTTCATATTTTATTTAGAGACAAGGTCTCAATGAGTCATTTAGGGGCTCACAAAGTGCTGAGGCCAGCTTTTGAACTTTGATCCTTCTGCCCCAGACTCCTGAGCTGCTGGGATTCCAGGTGTGGGCCACCTTGCCTAGCTAGGATCCTGCTTTTAGAAAATTTGTTTAGTAAATAGAAATCACTTTGTTAATGCTAGTGGGTAAGAAGCATCACATCTTATTTTTTCCTGAAATATATATATATATATATATATATCACCTCGTCCTTTTATTGCCAGCTTAGATTCTAGGAGTCCCAATTCAGTCTTTTAGAGAATTTTTTTCTTCTTTTAGATAAGAATCCACAGCTTCACCATCTCTTGACAAGAGGCTAGGGACACAAGGCCCCAGGTTTGATCCCCAGTGACCCGTTGGCTAGTGCTTACCCCACCACCACTTGCTTTGAATAAAGATACAAGCAGCAATCTGCATGGCCCAACCAAATCCAGGAACATGGATGCGTGCGGGGGAGAGGGTACTGGGGGTGGAGTGTCAGACCTTGGGGCAGAATACACCACTTATTCATTGCCAGTGTTTATAGTGACTTTATTCATAATTGCAAAAATCCAGAAATGACCTAAAAGTCCTTCTGGGGTTGAATGGATAAGCAACTTTGGTACATATAAGTAGATAGTAATCAGCAATAAAATATTGATTCATACAATAAAGTTAATTCTCAAAAGCACTGTGCTGAATAAAAGAAACTAGTCTTAAGAGATTTCATACTTTATGATTCCATTTCTATTACATCTGGACAAGTCAAAACTATTGTGATAGATAGCAAATCAATGGCTGGCATGGGTTAGGGATATAGGAAAGGTGTGAATACCCTAAGCAGATATCCTTTCTAGAGTTTTATAGAGATGAAACTATTTTGTATCATTGATAGTTTCATAATTCTATGTATGTCTTAAAACTCATAGAACTAGATGCCAAACACACACACACACCCCAAATTTTCTGTATGTTATCTTTTTAAAAGAGCAAAATTCCACAAAGAAAACAAACAAAGCTAAAAGTTAATTCTATAAAGACCGATAAAGTTCATAAATCTTAAGCAAAGCTGATCAAGAAAGGGAAACCAGAAACTACAGAAATCGCCAATTTCAGGAACAAATGAGGGGGCACACTATTGGTCTTACAGACATTAAAAGGATGTTAAGGAAATGTGAACAACTTTATACCAACAACTTTGACAGCTTAAATGAATTGGATAACTTTTTAGGAAGAAGAGAACTACTTCCTCATACATTTCATTGACTAGAACTAAATAATATGGCTGTTCTTAGCTGCCAGGAAGGCAAAGTGGAAAAGCAAAAGGAAAAAGGATGGTTACGAATATCTTAGCTTAATCACAGTTGTTGCCTATGGCTGGGCATATTATTGCCTGCCTGCATAAATCCAAAATATCAGGGTGTCCTAGAAGTAAGGAGGTGGGCTTTATGTGGGAAGCTAATGTCTGCCAGTGTTGGGTTTTCAAATCACTTGTAATCCAAAGATTCCTGGCATCACTGCACTTATTGGCTCAAATGGAAGACTGTTATGGAAACTGCACTCAGCAAAAGACCAAGCACAACTAGGAGGGTTGGAGAACCCAGGCTTATTTATGTCCCATTGGACCCAGATGACCTAGTGCTCTGAAGTTCTGGGCCTTGAGCTAGGTCACATGGGTTCTTTATAGGAAATTCGGCATCATTCCTTAACCATTACAACAATGGTAGGTTATAATTCTTGACTTTCATGATGAAGGATCTTATGCAGAAATTTTATGATAAGTAGTTCACAGGTGCAGGACAGAGACAGTAAAACATTTGTGTTATCATGAAGTGTCCTTTTCCACAGGCCACAATAACTAAAGATGACTTGAGTTTATCTCCCTAAGATAGATATAGATATTTTAAAAGAGGACCCTATTTTTCCAGGGTATTCTCTTTTTTAAAATATTTATTTTTTAGGTGTAGATGGAAACAACACAATGCCTTTATTTTTTTTATGTGGTGCTGAGGATCAAACCCAGGTCCCGCCCATGCTAGGGGAGTGCTCCACCACTGAGCCACAATCCCAGCCCAAGAGCTATATTTCTAAAAACTAAAGTTACAGTTTAGACAGCAGTTAACTGTCATGGTGACTTAAAATTTATAAATTTATACTATTATAAATTAATTTATAATAGTAATTAATTGATGTAGCTACACTCCTAAAAGGTTTACAAAGCTTAAGAAGAAACTTCACAGGTATCCATTGTCTCTGGTCTTGAAGATTGTCACAGGGATGTTTACATATCAAGAGAGAGTCCTCAGGCTTCCTATGATAGCTATTTACAACCCAATAGATAGGGACCCAAGGTTAATGAGGTTCCCTGCAGAGAAGCTGGCTTAGGGTTGGGGGAGAAATTAACCCTTTCCCCAGGCACTGATTCTTTTTTATAATGTTCATATAATTCCATTTATAATCAGGTTTGGTTTCTCCACCACAAGAGTACTTCAAATGCCCAGATGAAAGATTGAGAGTTCCAAATTAATTTTTAGAGAAAAGCCAATGAAAGATTGTCTTGGGTAGAATCTGATAACACCAAACCAGAAGGTCTGTGCTTTCCTAACAATGGGAAAACTTTTCTTGTTTCCCCTCCACTATCTCGGGGTGTCTGCCTTTTCTGGGCATAATAACTCATATGAAAGCACCCCTGGTGGTATTCTGTTCTTCTCTATTGTCACACTTCTACACTGCCTTGTAGATATTTGTTTTCTTGTCTATCTCCTGAACAAGATGGTCATGTTCAAAGAAAGAATCATAACTCATTTTATTTCTAACTCTCTGGCAACCAGGTAGTATCTGTCTTTTTTGTTTGTTTGATTTATCATTAATGAATGGATGAGATGTTTGGTATCAAGACCTGGCAAGGTTAAAAGATTTAGTGGTAAAGAAATGAGCATTTTTAGACTTAGATTATTATATAGACAATGGAAGCAAAAGTAGTCAAAGGTGCCAGTCCTCCCTGAGCTTCTGTCTCATGAACTCAAATGATGACAGCAAAATAAAGGGGGCAAAATGAGTTATGGAAACTTTGTTGCTGAAGGGCAAATGCTGTTGCAGCTAAACATTTAACAGCCTACCACTGTACTGTTAGGGGGTGAGATAGAAGCCTCACTAGAACCCAGGAAGCAATAAGAAATGGCCTCCTAACAGTCTCCTTGAAAGACAGGGAGCTGGGAGGGAAATGGCCTTGTAGTAGCTGCTCACAAGCCTCCCAGGCTCTCATGACCACAGGATGCTTTGCCAAGACTCAGATTAGCTGTGGTTCAAGCCTTGCCTTGGTGGCCTGAGTGGATTTGTCAGCACTGGTATTGAGCTGTTCCCTATGCTCAGGCTGCCAAGAGGAACACAATGCTCTATCTTGACTAGAGCTATAAGATGTTAACAAGGGCCACCATTCAGGAAACAGTTGACACAATGGAGCTCAGAAGGATGGTATTTCAAAGTGGGTGTTGTTGGTCCCCATCTTCAAAAGAGTAACTTAGTGAAGAAAGCGTCATTCTGGTTTCAATTTACTATTTTAGAAAGAATCAGGAAAGGCTTTTGTAAAATTTTGCAATATTTTTAGCTTCTGCAAACATTTTTATTTGATACTTATACTTTTTGCTTTCCAATGTTAATCATATGTAAAAACAAAGTAAAACAAAACAGAATAAAAATATCTTGCGTAGTCACAAAGGAGGGAAAGGTTGGAAAGTGCAGCCAAGCTGGATGGAGACAGTAGCCAAGAAGGAGAGTTAAAAAGCTGGATTTCTGCAGCCTCCTACAAGACAGTTAGCAGGGGTTATGGGAAGATGAGCTGTGGTCAGAGTAAACAGTAGTGCTATGCCATTGGCTGCTCACTCACTCACCCTTTTATTCGTAAAACTGAGAGAGGCTAAGGGCACTTTTCAGAGGGTACTTTCCTGAATGGGACAAAAAAGAAGAAGAAGAAGAAGAAAAAAAAAAGAATTCTGAGATTTTTGGAATGTTTCTGGAAGGCTGGACCTAGGCTTCTAACAAAAGATCTTAAACAGCAGGGCTCTCTTGTGTGGTTTCTGATGCCTGACATCAAAGGCAGCAATCTGACCAGCCCACAATTCATTCATTTATTCAACAAAAGTTTACCGAGTTCTGTATGTACCAGGCAGTCAGCATCCTGGGACTGGGTGGGGATACTGTGGTAAACAAGGCAGTAGAAGTTCCTGTCTCTACCGAGGACTTACAGACAAAAACAAAACAGGTAAATAAATAAATGAGATTACCTCTAAACAGTGCTATGAAGGATGTGGAGGCTTCCAGAAGGAAAGGCTGGCAGTGAGGCTGAAGCTCCTAGGCCACATTGAGCCGAAAAGCTTTGGTCAGAGAGGTAACAAACTACAGAAGATCTTGCAGGTCAATGTTAGGAGTTTTTATGTTATATTTAAGGTAGCTGAGATCCATTGGAGGACTTTAAAGCGAAATGAAGTGTTCTGACTTACGTTTTTAAATGATTATGTCTACAATTGTTTTTTGGCACAAAATACCCAGGCTGAAGTCAGATGCTCACGCATTCTGCAAATTCACTGCGACCTTAAACTGGAGTTTTGAGATGAGACTGTTTCCCACTTGGCCAATTTCCTCTGGGTTCTTGTCTCCTATATTTTGAAGAATAAAGTCCACAATCCTGGAAGGGAAGAGTAAATGGAGCAGGATTTAGTTAAACAAGAAGAGAGAGAACTCCTGCCACATGGGAGGTGGCCTGATAGCAGAAAAACCCATTTTGGTGTGTCAGCTTAGGAGTTTATATATAGTTCTGGCTAGAGCATGCAGCAAAAAATATGTTAAACAGGCATTGAAAAGTATTATGGCTATTGTCTTCCTTTCCATGCGGTTCACTCCCACATTCCTTCCTGGAATTTCCATCTGGGTTCCACCCCTGTCCCCCACCTTCCCAAGGAAGTAATTGGCTGGAGGTATTCCCATAGGTGAGCCTCAAGTCTGTTATATTTGAAATAGGCTGTGGTGGTGCTCAATATGTCTACTGAATAAGACTGACCATTGATATTCTTATTCAACATCATTGCTAAAACTCAACCTGCCTCATTTTGCTTCTGATATACATACATAAATTGGTCATAATAAAACTCTGTGACATAGCTGGTGTGAGCCAAAGGTTTGGGCCATGTCTTGGTTTCAAATCTTGATTTCAACGTAAGAGTTAGGAGCTCTTGGCAAATTATTTCTGCCTCACTTAGCCTGAAATGGGCATAATAAAAGTTCCTACATCATAGAAGTTTTGAGAAAAAACAAAACAAAACAAAACAGCACAGTGCATGTATAGCACAGGGACAGTAGCCAGCATCATGTCGTAAGCTTTCATAAATACTGACTTTTACTCTTCCAGGGGATTACTCACATGATATAATGCATGAAAGGGTTTGTGAAACTGAAAAGACTATCTTAACGGCAGCATTCCCCCTTTTCCTTTTTTTTAAAAACGGAACAGAATGCTGGGCTATTCGAGCAGAGGCGCCAGGCCAAGCGCAGCCTCAATGCGGTCATTGTCGTTAGGCCGCCCTTCCCCCACCTGGAGTGCATCTCCATGGCAACGCGGGGCTTTGCCTCTCTCCGCCTCCTCGGGCCTGCAGACCGGAAGGAGTCCGTTCCGGGGACTTCTGGGAAACGGCTTGTAAGCGGTGTTTCTGCGTCTGCCTTGGACAGCGAAGCTGCTGCGGTTCCTGAGCCAGAGGTTTGCGCGAGTTGAGGGAAGGGTATGAGGAGGAGGGGGACGCCGGGCTACGGTCTGCGGACCTTTTAGCAGAAACCGGCGAGGAAGCTGGCGGGAACCTTTCTCAGCTTCACAAGAGGCGCGGAGAAAGGGCCATGGTCTCCGCGCCTAGCAGTTGAGGGGCGGGAAGGGGTCAGCGGGAGGCCCGCCCGAGCCTTAGGCATTCGCCAGGAGTTGTACGTTGCTTCTGCCCTCCGAAACCCTCGTTTCCCCCCTCCCCCACCTGCCGGTTTTGTTCTATTTCGAGGCCCTGGCGTCTCGCAGAGGCTTCTGGGAGTTATCTCGGCGGAGGTGGAGACTGGGCGGGCCTTGCGCGGGGGCTGCTGGGACTGGTAGTTCCGCTCGCCGCGGGCGGAAATGCCGTGGATTCGAGGTGGTGGTGACTTGTTGGCCTCTGGTCGTCTGTGGTCGCGGCTCGGAGTGCTGGGAGGAGGGGCTGGAGGACTTCGGGACGAAGGTGGTATAAACAGCGAGTCTCTGCAGGACTGAGGCAAGATCACCTGGGATCAGTCACCCGTCCAAACACTGGGGACACGAGGCCTGCCTCCCAGCTCTCCCCGTGCCCCACGAGCCGAGTGCTATATAACATAAAAGGAAAATAAATTTCTCTTATATAGAAATGCTTGAGCCATTGGTAAGGTCGGATCCTGGGATAGGGATGAGTAAATCTTTTGGCTAGACTGCTTGTAAGACCACCACATCCAGAGTATTTAAACCCGTATGTATTACCTGCTGGATAAAGCATTTTCGGATTCTTACTCTTCGTCTTGATCAGTTACAAAGTGGTTTTTGTAAGTTACAGCTTTTATATTCTGGAGCTTGAATACATGTAGTTACTCTATGGCTCATTCTCAATTCGTGGCCTCCTCATGACTATGCAAATACTAAGTAAGGGATCAGAAAGTAGCACAAAGATTCCCTGAAGTTAGAAGCTGGGAAAACTGAGTCATCCAGTATAAGAGCCTCTGAACTACTGCAAGAAGTTAAAGTGGTTCTGAGAATGTCTTTTCTTTGTTGTTTTCTTTTTGTTATTATTATTTTTTGGTACTGGGAATTGAACCCAGGTGCGCTTAACCATTGAGCCACATGCCCAACCTTTTTTAATATTTTTATTTAGAGATAGGGTCTCACTGAGTTGCTTAGGAACTTGCTAAGTTGCTGAGGCTGGCATTGAGCTCACAGCCTCCTGAGCTGCTGGGATTTCGGGCTTGCCCCACCATTCCCGGCTTTTGAGAATGCCCTTTCTTAACAGAATTTGCTGTTTAATGCCTGTCATTATAAATTTAAATGTATTTATGGTATGGTGAATGAATAATATTTGTATGTTACTATGCAAAATAGCATTTTTTTTCCAGTTTATGTGATCTGTTACTGAGCAAGTAAACATTTTTTCACCCTATATTTTAATTCCACAGAGTTCTTAAATGTCTTTTAAAGTAGATAATTAAAAAGCAGTATGGCTGTGCAAGTAACTCAGCTCAGTGGTCAAGCACATTTGAGAGCATCTGGACCATGGCACCACACAAAATAAAATAAAATTTAAAAAGCAGTTACTTTTGAGTTGACTCAAGTAAGTCAGAGAACACCAGCCCTAAATTGTACATAATGTGTTCCAAGATCAATCACATTTAGAAGACCCTGACATAGACCAGTTCTTGCTCGGATTCATTTGATTGTTGAAATAGGGTTTGTCAACTTTGTAGGTCATAGTCTGGCAAGGTTTTTCTGTAAAGGACCAGATAATAAAAATTAAGGTTTTTAGGTCATATCGTCTGTGTTGAAACTACTTAATTCTGCTATTGTAGTATGAACCATGAACAAATAAAACAATTTATGGATATAGACATTTTAAATTTACAATTTCACATCATGCAATATTTTTTTCAACCACCAAAAAATTTCAGACTTTTCTGATGTGTTATGAAAACAGGCATCAAGCTAGATTTGGTTTCGATCTGTAGTTTTGCTGACTCTGGTATAGGCTTTTTATTGCTCTTGTTAATGATGAACCTTTATTTATTTTTATGTGGTGCTGAGAATTGAACCCAGTGCTCACACATGCTCGGCATGTGCTCTACCACTGAGCCACAACCCCAGGCCTGGTGTAGGCTTTTGATTGGAATTTTTAATCCAGTAGAAGACAAATATTTTTACTTTATCAGTATTAATCCAAATTCTTAGTATATTTGGTCACATGTGTTTTTCTTTCTTGTGCCTCAGGAGTACCTGTGAAGAAAACAGGACATTTTTTTTGAGGATTTTATCCTGCCTTTATTGTCTTTTCTTGAAGTATTACAAATCAGGATGTCTGCACAGTCAGTGGAAGAAGATTCAATACTTATCATCCCAACTCCAGATGAAGAGGAAAAAATTCTCAGAGTGAAGCTGGAAGAGGATCCTGATGGTGAAGAGGGATCAAGTATTACCTGGAATCATCTCCCTGATCCAGAGGTTTTCCGACAGCGATTCAGGCAATTTGGATACCAGGATTCACCAGGGCCCCGTGAAGCAGTGAGCCAGCTCCGAGAACTTTGCCGTCTATGGCTCAGGCCAGAGACGCACACAAAAGAACAGATCTTGGAACTAGTGGTGCTGGAGCAGTTTGTTGCTATCCTGCCCAAAGAGCTACAGACTTGGGTTCGAGAGCATCATCCAGAGAATGGAGAAGAGGCAGTGACAGTGCTGGAGGATTTGGAGAGTGAACTAGATGACCCTGGACAGCCGGTGAGCCTGCTTGCATCACTTTTCCTGGGGTCAGAAGCACTGACATAGCAGTTGGTCAACTGCTGAGTTAATTTCACTTGATTGGATTAAAACTATTTCTATGCCTTCTTCCATATTTCCTTACCACTCTCTTTCTGTGTCTTTTGGCCCTCTGGGCCTCTGCAGTAGATATTTTGTATGGTTTTTCTTGGATGTGTTTAGTAACAATTCTTTCTCAACTGAACCAAAATCATCTTTCCAGGTTTCTCTCCGTCGACGGAAAAGAGAAGTACTAGTAGAGGAGATAGTATCTCAAGAAGATGCTCAGGGATTGCCAAGTTCTGAGCTTGATGCTGTGGAGAACCAGCTCAAGTGGGCATCCTGGGAACTCCATTCCTTAAGGCACTGTGGTAAGGACCAAAACTTTGTGTGGGCTTTTTTCCAGAACTGTTTGCTTGTTCTTATTGTGGGGGGACTTTTAACCCAACTCCTTGGACAGACATACTATAAAATCCTTGATTTGGGGGGCCAGGGATGTAACTTAGTGATAGAGTGCTTGCCTATCAAGCACAAGGCCTTGGGTTTTGAGTCCCAGAACTACCAAAAAAAAAAAAAAAATCTTGATTCTTTTCTGATAAAATTTGATTGCTGACCTCAAATCTTCCACCCTGCTCCCTGGGACATCTCAGCCTTTTCTTCCCTCTTTTCTGAAGACCTCCCATGTCACACTAGCATTTGTCTTACTCTGAGCCAGCACCCACCTATAGACCAGGTCCTTCTATTTTATACTTAGTATTGCTTATTTGTCATCTGAATCTGTTTTCCATTTACTCTTAGTTTCCTGTCTAATTCTATTATAATAAGTTTATCTCATGCCTCTTACCTTTTAGTTTATTATATATCACTGAAGTTTTCTAAATTTTTAGCTACTTCTTTTTTTCCTCAATGTGCTACCTAGAATCATTTTTTTAAAAACTTTTTTGTAAAAATGATTTTTAGGGTAAATTCTTTCCTTTTTCTAAGTATTTATGCAAAAATAGACTTTCTAGCTATAATCTCTGAATGCAGGAAAATTAAGTTAAAATTCCATAATTGTAATAATTCACTTAGATCACTTGTTCTCTCTATATTGGCAATTAATGCCATGTACATACTTTTTTATACTTTGATACAACCCAGTGTATTTTATAAATGGCTGGATTTCCTTTTATATTTACGAGTTTAAATGAAACTGCTTTGGGGATCATTTCTTGATATAATTGGTGATAATTCTGGTATGCCACAGAATGAAGTCTGAGCAGGTTTCCTTTGCCAAGGGGACAGTGCTCACAAATCAAGTTTGCTGAAAATCTGCAATTGTACATGTTTTGTGGGACATTCTTCTGTGTAAGAATGTTTTAAGAACCACAGCCCTTGATCTTTGGACGTGTCATTTGCTTGAGAGAGAAGTTCTCCTTGTTGTGAAATTTAGAATAATTTTTTTACCTGTTTTTTAATAGCCTCATTTCAGCACTCTAGTCTCCTCCACATTTGGGACATTGATTTTTTTTCTGTGCCCCATTGTCCACACTTAATCTTCATACTTCTCTGTTCTTCAAGTTTCCATGCCTTAGTTAATTAATCTTCTATAAACCTTTAAGAGTCAGAGTCTCTGTCTCTTCTCCTGACTTATTATCTCTTTGTTGATCATAATACTGTTGACCACTTTTTTGAGTGATGTTACTTACCCTATCTATATCAACCGTAATTTTTTGAGACTTGAAGTTTTAGGGAATCCTTACATAAGACTTACTCTTACTTCTGACTATAGGTTGGTGATGGTACTTCTTTTTTTTTTTTAGAGAGAGAGAATTTTTTAATATTTATTTATTAGTTCTCGGTGGACACAACATCTTTGTTTGTATGTGGTGCTGAGGATCGAACCCGGGCCACACGCATACCAGGCGAGCGTGCTACCACTTGAGCCACATCCCCAGCCCCTGGTGATGGTACTTCCTGTTGGTAATTTAGGCTTTGTTTTCACTGGACATCTCTCACTGAGGCTTAGAAATGACAGTTTTTCTAAATACCAAGTAGGGCAGATACCAAGTAGGGCAGGTTTCTTTTATAGGAAACCTCTTATTGGTTAAAGATATATTGAATTTTTAAGTACCTTGTCTTCAGTTAACATAGGATGCTCTAAACCCTTCTTCAGACCCTTTTTTTTTTTTATCAGAACCTGTTGTCTGCTTTTAATTTAATCTTGGCTATGATCTGCCTTGCTTATTTTCAGAAATAGCTACTTTTTGACAGACTACTTATTATTTACACCTTTGTGTTTTGATTTAATTTTTTAAAAATATTTATTTTTTAGTTGTAGATGGATATAATACCTTTATTTTTTATGTGGTGCTGAGGATCGAACCCAGGACCTCGCACGTGCTGGGCGAGCTGAGCCACAACCCCAGCCCTTGATTTAATTTTTCTTAAAGAACATTATGATTTCCTAATGGCCATTTTTTTTCTAACAAAATTTCTTCTAGACCTAACTATTTCATTTTGACTATCTCCCAAACTATCTTAGAATCTACCATTTATTATTCTCTAGATTAGTGTTTAATTTAAATAGAACTTTTTATGTCATCATGTTATGCTGTTACTTCATTAGCTTTATAATTAGTCATTTTATGTTTTTGGGGGGCGGGGAGCATCCTTAACACTAATTATCAGAATGCTGTTTATAGATGTGCAGAAACAATTTATTCTTAGTTCATTTAAATTTTTTTTCTTTCGAACATCTTTTCTCCCCAGATAGGCTGTGCATTTTCTCTTTATTTCATATTTGCATTTTCTCTTTGTTTCAGATGATGATGCTCGGACTGAAAATGGAGCACTAGCTCCAAAACAGGAAATTCCTTTAGCAGTAGAATCTCATGAAGTTCCTGGTACTCTCAATATAGGTGTTCCTCAGATTTTTAAATATGGAGAAACCTGTTTCCCAAAGGGCAGGTTTGAAAGAAAGAGAAATCCCTCTCGGAAGAAACAACATATATGTGATGAATGTGGAAAACACTTCAGTCAAGGCTCAGCTCTTATTCTCCATCAAAGAATCCACAGTGGGGAGAAACCTTATGGCTGTGTTGAGTGTGGGAAGGCATTCAGCAGAAGTTCCATCCTCGTACAACATCAGAGAGTCCATACTGGAGAAAAACCTTACAAATGTCTTGAATGCGGGAAAGCCTTTAGCCAGAATTCTGGGCTTATTAATCATCAGAGAATCCATACTGGGGAGAAACCTTATGAATGTGTTCAGTGTGGGAAATCTTATAGTCAAAGCTCAAATCTTTTTAGACATCAGAGAAGACACAATGCAGAAAAACTTCTGAATGTTGTGAAAGTTTAAGAAGTCACACACACACACACACACACACACACACACAAATCAGCACTCAGGTCTTTTTCTTCAGAAATGAAGACACAGTTAAAAACATGAAGTGATATAGAATAGTTTTTTTCCCTATTGACTGTCAGAAAATCCACTGGGAAATATAAAAAAGTCTTCATTCACCATTATTATTTTATCTTGGGGAAAAAATGGTGGTATACCTGCCTAGAAACTGAAATTTTAAACTTAATTCAGGTGTTAATGCCTAATTTCTCCATGTGATGTTTATATTCTCTATTTTTTCCAAATAATGAACTACCTGATTGTTTTTCCCTTTCTTTTAAGTTTTATTTCCTAGACAAATACCTTATTTCTATGTTGATCATTGAAATGTTCTTTGTAAGGATACATTCCTTTCTACTTTTAAAGGGTAACGTAAGAACTATAAAGTCTCAAAACCATCTTTTTAAAATATATCTTTCTGTTTTACCTAATTAGAATATACTTTTGAGAAAACAGAACATAAAGAATGGCTGAAAGCATCAAAATAAAAGGAGCCTTAAGATCTCAGATAAGTGATGGTGATAAAATCTCAAAAAAGTGAATGGAATGTCTAGGTTGGGAAGATATACAAATACTTTGATCTCTGCATTGAAATGTAGGAATTTTAAGTATAGTCCATCTCCCACAGGAAACTGACAAACTGCTCATTGTATCTTATTGGGGCCTGTTAACTAATGAAAATATTTTCCCATTTATTATTTAAAAGTAGTTTAACAATAATTGTAGAAGTGTTAAGGTAGAAATTTTAACACTAAAAATGGCAGTATTGAAAGGCAAATGTAAACACAAGTTAATGGTCTGACTTGGCTTTCGGGAAAAGAGAATCAAAAGATTAATTAATCATTCTTTTGCCTTCATCTTTATTAAAGACAGATGATTACCTAACAAGGCATCATGTATCAGGTTTGCTATTTTTATTCCTATGGTACAAAAGGGTTGAACACCAGGCTAAAGCAGCCATGCATTTATTATTAAAACATTTTCTACCGACAAGGCACTGTGCTAGGTACTGTAATCCTACCATTAAGTTGGTAGGTATTTCTTCCACTGTAAATCATAGGGGATTTAATATAAAGCTGTTTCATGTAGTTACCCTCTTTTCCCCTGTCAGCATTCCCAGGAATGTCACCTCTGAGATTCCCAGAGCCATAGTTCTCTTACCAGGGTGTTGTATTTGGAGGGGGATGAGGAATCAGCTCAAAGAGCTAGCCAGCTCTCCAGCATTCTTCAGAGGTGAGTCCAGGATACATTCTTATCACAGTTTGGAGGTTTATTAATCTCTTTAAAAAAAAAAAAAAAAATCAATCTCTAGTAGTGTTGAGGTTGTACCTACATGTTAAGTTAAATGGACTGTTCTTTAAAAATAAACAACTAGGCTATTAACAACTAGTTTATTAACTATCAGATTGATTGAACTATTTTTAATTTTCAGTCTTAACACATTTTTTAAAATGTATTAAAGTAATACATTGTTAGTAGTAGGGTTATATACTTCTTGACTGAGAATTCCAAGTACTGTGTTTCTACTGCTTAGTGGAAAACTCTGGAAGTTAAAATATTGAATGAGAAAAGGCTTTTTACAGTGGGCATCATTGTATGGAAAGTGATCCATGCAAATCCAAATATTTCATAGTTGCAGAGATTTGGGTTGTATTTGGTGCTTGGATCAAAATGGGAAGATTATTTGCATGAGCCTGATAAAAAGCATAGTAATAAATGCAAGGCCAGCTGGTGGAGAAGTGAGGCAGAATGGAGCTTGTTTATAGATTTTCTGATAACAATTATAAGAAATGTGCTTTATAGATTAAGATTTATTGAAGTATAAATATGTAGTAATGATATAATGTATTTTAAGTTATACAAGAAAATGTAGGGACTTTTGTTGGGGTCTTTTTTTCCTTGTGACTGAGAGGAAACAAGTCAATGTCCAATAAAGCTATAAACTCCTCTGCTCTGAGATAAAATGATCTTGAGTTTATTTATTTATTTATAACTTGCTTCTTTCCAAGTACATTTTAGGTGGCATATTTGGAAGACTGCTGGGATGACAGGATTCTTGTATCAGAGTAGGTAAGAAGGGAGTGATGTCTCAGAAGTTGAATTTTGTGCTTTCTAAGATCTTGTATTTGAGGAAGCTTCCCTTTGGTAGATTTGTCATAAATGCCAAAGATGTTGGGTGTTGTGAGAGCACAGAAAAAGTAGCATTATATTTGGCAAATATGTTTTGGTTTTGCCAGCTGATACCTGTGCAGAGTTCAAATTCTAAGGCAAGGCATGTGGGGAAAGCAACTAGATAAGGAAAAAAACAAAAACAAAAACAGATGGTGGTACACAGGGAGACGATGTGATGGGATGTGTGCTCACCATCTTTGGTTAGGGTTAACTAGACATTGATTTAGAATAGCTCATTAGTGATTTATGGTTTCATTCAGACATTTCACTTATGCCCATACAGAAAATCATTGTAAATTGGTTGCCAAGCAGTGACCTAACCAGAACATGTGTTTGGTTAGCAGTGAACTATTGTGTTAGGGGCTTGCAGTAGCCTTTAGCTACTGGGAGCATTTGCTAGTTACTGTTAAGTTTTATAGTTTTCTTGGAGGTTATGCTCTTTACATTGACAACAGTCGATATATTGACCATTTAACAGTGTCTTACATTTGTGTCAAATGAAGGGGAGGTTACACGTATTGAAATAATCTGCATGCTAAGTATTGGATTAGACATTACCTATCCCACCTGGATTTGTAGACTAGGAAAACAAGATTCAGAGATACATGACTTACATGTTTCCAATTAAAACTAAAACCCAAATCTAGTTCTGTGGACTCAAGTACAGATAGTTTTCACTATAAGGCTGTTAAATCTTGGTTGATAAATCTTACATTTTTATGTTTTTTGGTTAACAAATGTGAAAACAAGATGCTCATTGATTTGTTGTTCTTCTAGATTTAGGTATACATATTTAAGCAAAAATACTTTATTTGGTAACACTTGGGGTTGGGTTGCTGCCTATAGGCACCTATTAAAGTGCTTTACCATGGATTAACTCTTTAACCCTCAGCAACCATATGAAGTTGGTACATATGCCCATTTTACATATATTGCACTAAGACTTGCCCCCCTCCCTCTACATTGATATAGACATTTTTTTATAGCTGAATACTATTTCATTACATGAATATACTCTTAGTTAACCAACCCCACGTTGATGGATTATTGGTTTTTTTATAAATAACAGGCATAGTTAACATCCTGTACATACATATATTTTGTTACCTTTGTGGGTATTTCCGTAATACAAATAGCTAGAAGTGTATTTATTGGATCAGGGAATGCACATTTGACATTTTTGAAAAATACCATCAAAAAGATTATATCAGTTTACAACTCTATTCAGTAGTAAGAATGACTGTATGCCTACACTCCTACCA
Organism: Marmota marmota marmota; assembly: GCF_001458135.2. Lineage (NCBI taxonomy): Eukaryota > Metazoa > Chordata > Mammalia > Rodentia > Sciuridae > Marmota > Marmota marmota. The sequence goes on from NW_025999990.1 coordinate 30,501,911, forward strand.
ATGCTGTGTCCTTAAAATTTTTTGCCTGATATAGGCAAATGTGTTTTTTGTTTGTTTGTTTTGTTTATTTCTTTTCTTTGATTAACAAGGAGGAACATCTTTAACATCTTTTCATATGTTTACTGGGCATTTTTTTTCCTATTGTGAATTGCTTTTGCCCATTTTTTTTTTAATTGTGAAAGTATAAATGACTACCTTCCCATTATACAAAACTTAAAAGGTACACAAGTATAAGAGCAAAGAGACTATTTTTTTCAGGGCTTCCAGTCAAATTCCACTTTCCATAGTTCAGTATACATCCTTCTAATACCCTTTCTATAAATTTCCATGTGACCATACATAAACACTATTTTTACATAGGATCATACATCTGAAATTCATTTTTTTATCTCAGAAATGACACTGAGGTCTTTAAATTTCTTTTACAGTTAAATGGGATTAAAACTATGAAAATACCATTATTTAACTATTTACCCCTTTTTTCTTCTGCTATTACATTGCCAAAGTAAACATTCAGATCTTTGTGGATGTGTTGAATAATTCCTTAGGTTGGAGTCCTGTAAGGTAGATGGTTGGGTTTAAAAGTTTGCGGTCTTATAGACCCACCTTAGCCTTCCAAAAGGTCTTCATGAAAACTAATATATTTTCACCAACTGTATGGAAAGTGCTCCTTTCCCCACATAGCCTTACCTATACTTGATAGTTTTTAAATGTTGGGCAAAAAAGAAAAAAGAAAGCCCTTTATTTTGCATTTCCCTGATAAATAGTGAAGTTGGAATTATTTTTGTGGTTATCAGTCATCTATAGTTATACCATGGATTGGTCGTTTCTTTTACCTGCTTTCGTATTGGGTTGTGTGCATTTGTTTTTATTTGTTCATCTTTTTTCCCATCTTCTGATAACAACCCTTATTTATTGCGGTGAACCCATTCCCTTGTGGCTTAGGTGAGCACGTGTCCTGGCCTCCTCAGTCCCACAGCTCCCTAGCAGCAGCTGTTAAACAATGCGTGTGTAGTTTAAGCCAGGCTAAGGAGAGCCCTCAACAGAACTGCTAAAACTACTGGAAGAAGGCTTCACAGAGATCCCAGGAACCAAGGACCACTCGAGCCTGAATTTGTACTATGTGGAGAAAGCCTGTCTGAGGAGAAACTTGGAGGCCAACTAAAATGGAAAGAGAACTAAGTTCTGATGTCATTTTTCTGGAGGCCCTAGATCCAGCTGTGCCTAAAGCTTGCCCTACCTCCGGACTTTAAAGTTTTGTGAGCCAATAAAGTCCCTTTCTTGTTTAAGATATTTGGATTTGGTTTCTGTCCTGATAAACATATAGATTATTTGTATTTTCTCATTGATTTATAGAAGACCTTTGAAATTTAAAATTCTAGGCTTACACTTCACACACAATATGAATTAATAAAACAGCATGGCCTTCCATTATTTGGCCTCTGTCAACCTCTGCCATTTGTCATCCTGCTCTCTCTATACCACGTGCCATACACACACACACACTTTTCAACAGTAACTGCACATCTATGTTGAAATGCATGAATCAACAGTTTCACACAGCCACTTTGACAGTTCTCTTCCCATCCTTCCTCCAGATTAATTTGTGTGAGACTCGGGTATGACACTGTTGGGTCTGTGTTGCACCTACTTTCTAATGCTGCTCTTAGAACACTCCCTATGATTTGATATCCACCCCATGAGGTTATCAGACCTGTGGATTTGTAGATGCTCGAGACCTGCACAATAAATTAATACGTTTGGTTTAATAATACTGGTTTAATACTTAGAAATGGGGACAGGTCTTTAAAGAAACATCCATATGAATGTATAGAGAACAAAATGTTAGTGGGGTGTTACTAGAATTACGTATGACTGGGTGATTTTTATTTCTAAACTTACATTACCTTCATAAAATATGTAAAGAAACATTTTAAGAATTTAAAACCAGATGGTGATTTTGTTTTGTTCAACTGTTCTCAGCATCCTGTCATATTCCTTTGCCCAAAACTTCTAATGGTCTATCATCTTGTTCAAAGGAAAAGTCAGTTCTGCCAGTGGCCAACCAGGTCTTCACTGACTGCCTGCCCCCCTCACCACCTTTGTCTCTCTGGCCTTACCTTTTCCCGATGTTCATTCTCTCCAGCCACATTATCCTCCTTGCTAATCAAGCATGGCTTCCACATCAAGTTCTTGGTAATTGCTGTCCCCACGCCTGGAACAGCCTTCCTCCAGAGTCTCGTGGTTGGCTTCCTTAAAGTTTGCTTTGTGCAAACTTCCCTGGCCAACCTGTCTAAATCGCATTACCTTTCCTCAATACGTATGTACCTAAAATGTATTTATTAGAAAACAGGAAACCACTTACGATTATCACAGGTTGACTAGTTAATCTTGTATCTTTCTTCCTTCTCAATTTTAGACCAACTGCTTCTGTGTAAGACTAACCTCTCACTGGATCCAAGTCCTTTCACATAACTCAACATTCCAGTAATCCTTAACCTCACATCAAATCACCTTCTGGGTTTTTCTAATTAACAAATAGTTATACTGTTTTTGTCACTGAAAACACTTCCGAAGACAGAGGTGCATGGTGGAGCATACCTGTGATCCCAGTGATTGGGGAAGCTGAGGTAGGATGAGCACAGTTTGAGGCTAGTCTCAGCAATTTACTGAGACCCTGTATCACTAAAAAAAAAAAAAAAAAAAAGTCTGGAATGTGGCTCAGTGGTTAAGTGCCCCTGGGTTCAATCCCCCAGTACCAAGAAGAAAACAACCCTTCATGTCAGATGGGGTACAGGGACCAGATCTAACCTGCCTGACCAAGTAGAATATTGGACAAAATATATCACACAGAGGCAAAGAACGGGAAACATGAGATCTCCACAAGAAAAGAAACCAGTGATGTAAACTTAAATTGCCCCAGTTTAATACCGGGCCACAGCACAGGGACCAGGAAACCAGACCTAGCTTGGAATTAAGTGGAGAAAATGGAGCAAGGGGTCCCAGGAGGCCATTGTAGCTGACTTTTGCAGGTCAGAGTACCAGAGAGGAGATAAGTGCACAGAAAGAAGACATGAATTTTTCAGAGGATTCCTCCTTGAGTATTCAGTTGAGTACTTAAAAGCACAATTGAGTTTGGGGAAAGAACAAAGAGATTAGAGGGGAAAAATCACTAGAAATCACAAAGAGCCAGAGTAGGAAACTTTGTAATCCACCGGACATGGGGAAGAGCAGTGGTTCTCAAACAAGAGCAACTACACCCCAGGAGACATTCAGCAATGTCTGAAGATGTTTTTAGCTGTTAGCCAGGAGAGATGGGCATTATTGGCATCTAGTGGGTAGAGGCTTGAGATACGTTGCTAATCATCCTACAAGGCAAAATAATGACCTAGACATCCCTGAATGTAATATATATACATTAATATGTACATGTGTAATATATAATGATATATATTATAATATATATGTATATATGGATGAATTTTGAAATATGCAGCACCCAACAAAACACAAAATATACAATGCCTGTCATCTAATGAAAAAAGTCATACAAAGATTTAACTGTATACCAACAATGAACATATGAAGCTTGAAGTTAAAAACAATGCCAGTCCTTCTAAAAAAAATGGATATAAATCTAACAAAAATTTCACAAAATCTATATGAGGAAAGCTACAAAACTTAGATTGAAAAAAAAACTAAATAAAATGGAGACATCCACATTTATGGATAGGAAGCTTAATATCAAGATGTCAGTACTCAAATTCTCTAGATTTAATGCAATCCCAATAAAATCAAAGCTAATTTGTGAATACTGACAAACTGATTCTAAAGTTTACATGGAGAGGCAAAATGCCCATAATAGCTAACACAATACTGAAGAATAGCAAAGCTGAGGACAGGCAATATCCAATTTCAAAACTTACTATAAAGCTACAATAACAATAGTCTTGGTGAAAGAATTGTCAAGTAGATCCACAAGACAGAATGGAGACCTCAAAATAGACCTACATAAATGTAGTCAACTGATCTTTGACAAAGTAACAAGAGCAATACAATGGAGTTAAAAGATTGTCTTGGGGCTGGGGATGTGGCTCAAGCGGTAGTGTGCTCGCCTGGCATGCGTGCAGCTGGGGTTCGATCCTCAGCACCACATAAAAAAACAAAGATGTTGTGTCCGCCGAAAATAAATATTAAAATTCTCTCTCTCTCTCTCTCTCTCAAAAAAAAAAAAAAAAGATTGATCTTTCCAACAGATAATACTGGACAGATAATACTGGAACAGCAGGGTGGAGTAGGACACACCTATAATCCCCGCAGCTGGGGAGGGTGAGACAAGAGAATTGCAAGTTGAAGCCCAGCCTCAGCAACTTAGCAAGTTCCAAAGTAATTTAGTGAGAACCTGTATCAAAATAAAAAATAAAAAGAGCTGGAGGTGATGTGGCTCAGTGGTAAAGCGCCATTGGGCTCAATCCTCAGTACAAAAAATTAAAAATAAGAATCAAGACAGATCTTATATCTTTCACAAAAATTAAATCAAAATGGATCATAAACCTAAATATAAATTGCAAAACTAAAAAACAACAGAAAATCAGATACTTCAGGGCCAATTGAAGGATACGGGTTTACCATAACCCCCAGGACAGGGAAATGACAACCCCCCCCCCAAAAAAAAGTGTCTGACCCCAAGGAGGAGGAGGAGGGTGATGGAAAGCAATTATTAATCCTCTCCCAGTAAGTCTTTTCCCAGAAACAATGGACCCCGAGGGAAATAAGCAGGTTCAATCCCCAGCATCTCCACCAAAAGCAAACATTCATCCCTTCCCAACAACCAAGGGTCCTGAAGGTAGGAGGTGGATACTGAAACGCTGGGTTTTGGACTTTCACCCTTTCCCATTGTCCATGAGTCCAGGAAGGAGAGGGTAAACAGTGAAGCTCTGGGTAACAGTGGACCCCAGAGGAAGAAAATAAGCAGTGGGGGCCTGAACTCTGAGCTTTCATCCATCCCCAGTAACAATAAGTTTCGAATCTTTACAACTCTGCCCAGACCGCCATGTTTTGCCTGAGCCTCTGATAATTAACCACTCATACTGTAACCTATAAAACTCAGAATTCTTCATAACCAGAGGCCATTTTCCACCCCAAAAATGAGCCCCTCCGATGCCTGACTGATTGACTCCACTGCTGAATAAACAAAAGCTTGCTGATCCATTTGAGGTCTGCTTCCATTTCCAGTTATTTGTGCTTACACCAATCAGTGACTTTTTAGATACAACACCAAAGGCATGATCTATGAAGGAAAGAATTGATAAGCTGGTCTTCATTAAAATTAAAAGTTTTGCTTTGTGGAAGACATAATCATGAAAATAAAAGGTAAAGCCAGCTGAGAATGGTGGCACACACCTGCAATCCTTGCAACTCAGGAGGCTGAGGCAGGAGGATTGCAAGTTCAAGCCCAGCCTCAGCAACTTAGTGAGACCGTGTTTCAAAATGAAAAATAAAAAGGACTGAGGATGTAGCTTAGTGGTAGACTGCTCCTGGGTTCCATCCCCAGCACCCAGAATGAGAGAGAGAGAGAGACAGTGGGGGAGAGATGGAAAGGGAGAGAGCACGCGCAGGGGTGGACTCACAAACTAGAAGAAAATATTTACAAAGAAATACTTAATAAAATACACTATATAACACTGTACAAAGAAGGTCATGGATTTCCCATATACTCTATACCGAAGTTAATCTGAAGAGGTTACATATCGTGTGATTCCTACTATATAACACTGTACAAAGTATATTTTCAAAACACACAAAGAACTCTTAAAACTCAACAAGAAAACAAAAACCTGATTTAAAAATGAATCTAAGTCCTTAAGAGACACCTCACCACAGAAAATATATTGATGGCAAATAAGCACTTGAACTGATGTTCCATATCATATCATCAGGGTAATGCAAATTAAAGCAAGAATAATATATTACTACACAACTACTAGAATGGCTAAAATCTGGAACACTGACAACACGAAGTGCTGATAAGGAAGTAGACTAAGTGGTATTCTCCATACATGATTGGTGGGAATGTAAAACAGTAAAGCCACTGCAGAAGACAATTTGGCAGTTCACAAAACTAAATGCAGTCTTACTATACAATTGAACAACTGTAGCTCTTGGTTTTTACCCAAAGGAGTTGAAAACTTACATTCACACAAAACCTCCATAAAGATGTTATAGTAGCTTTTTAAAATAATTGCCTACATTTGGAAGCAACTAAAATGTCCTTCAATAAGTGAATGGATTAATGTGGTAATTCCAGATGTTGAAGTTTTATTCAGTACTAAAAATAAATGAGCTATCAAAGCATGAAAAGACCTGATAAAAACTCAAATACATATTATTAAGTGAACAAAGTTAATCTGAAGAGGTTACATACCATGTGATTCCTACTATATAACACTATACAAAACAAAACTATGGAGACACCTAAAAAAATCAGTGATCACTGGAGTTAGGGGATGAATGGGTGGAGCACTGAGAATTTTTGAGGCAATGAAACTACTCTGTATGATTCTACAATAGTATAGTATAGTATTATATACATATAATGTTATATATAATATTATATATATATAATCTCCAAACCCACAGAATGTACCACACTGAAAGTAATCCTAATGTAAAATACAGGCTTGGGTGATGTGTCAAGGTAGGCTCATTAATTGTAATAATGATATCACCTTGGTAGAGAATAGTGATAATGAGGGAGGCTATGTATGTGTAGGAGTATAGAGTATATGTGAAATCCATGACCTTCTGTTCAATTTTGCTGAAAGCCCAAAACCACTCCTAAAAAAGTCTATTGCCTCCTCACAGAATCACCACCCTGCTCAGTGCCTAAACCATGCTGTGGTTTCCTGAGCTTGGTACACTCTCTCCCACTTTCTCCCTTTCTCTCCCTACCTCCTCACCTACACTCCTCTCCTTATTGTTAGTTTTTGTTTGTTTGCTGGCTTGTTTGGTAGTATTCAGGGTTGAACTCAGTAGGATTTCCACTGGTTCTACCACAGAGTTATACTCCCAGAATTTTTTATTTTTTATTTTGGGACAGGATCTCACTAAATTGCCTCCAACCTGAGATCCTCATACCTCAGGTTCCAGAATGACTGGGATTATAGGACCTCACCATTGAGCCCAACTATTTGTCATGTCAATTGTACAAAATAACAGGATTTATGGTGATGAGCTCATATATGTTTGTTAAGTAGTTCGTACTTTGATCAATCTGCCCTCCCTTAATTCCTCCCCTAATCCCTCTCCTCCTCTTCTTTATTTCAATAACCTCTGGATGATCTGATCCACTTGTAAGGCATCAATTTTTAACAACCAGATTTACCACAGATTTTACCTCTACCCAGAATCATATTTACAACTGCCTAGAGGATATTCTGACTTGAATGCCTTGTGACAGATTTTTAAATAGTCTATTAAAATAATACCATTAATAACTAATGAGATAACAGCTTAAGTAGTACTAAGAGGAAAATTTGTAACAATACAATACCTATATTAGAAAAAAAGGTTCTCAATTCAATTACTTCAGCCTCTACCTTAAGAACATAGAAAAACAATAAATTAAACTCAAAGAAAATAACAGATTAGAAATCAATAAAATAGAAAAGAGAAAAATATAAATTTCTTCTATTTACACCAAAAGCCTTCTTGTGAAAAAAATTAATGAAATCAATAAACTTCTAGCCTGAAGGATCAGAAAAAAAAGAAGATACACATCTGTACTAGGCATTAGAAGGGTGACATTACCATATATTTTATACAAATTCTTTTCCACATAAAGAGTTCTAGCAAAATTTGCTAAAATCCCTGTTATTGATAACAATTCTCATTTCTTAGACTTATATTGCTTAGTTATCCATAGTATTTTGCAAAATTGACATATTTTTATTTGGTTTCCAGGACAATGTTCTTTGCTTCCTCAACTTTCTGGTCTTGTTTTTATATGTTGGAATGCTAGAGGGCACACTGTTCAGATCTCTTTTCTTTATCTATTCACTCTTAGTTGATCTCAGTTGGTCTTATATGTTTAAATACTATCTACAACTCCAAAATCTATATCCCGAGCCTCAACCTCTTCTGTGAATTCCAGATTCACATCTCTTTGCCTACCAGTTATGTGCACTTTGATGCCTGCCTTACTCTGGATTCCTGAAAGAACACAGCCTATGGCAAAAACCTTATTGCTAACACATTGTCAGAATGATGCAATTCCAAAAAAGCATGACTGAGGGCAGATGAAAGGTGAGGCAAGGAAGAGCAAATATGAGTAGGTGTTACTGAGACATGCAGCTTGTAAAGAGGCACAGGTGTTTGCTTACTTTTAGTCGGCGGCCAGCACAGACGGTGTGAATGGTTCAGTGGTGAGGAAGGACACACGGATGAGTCTCAGACTGAGGGAGATGAGTCAGACAGTGAAATCCAGGAATTACCAGGAAATTTTAACAGATTACGTCTAGCAGGACCTGCTCCAGCCATTCAGATGTGGCCACTTCCAGTTAGGAGGATAAATTTTAACAGGTACTCTGAGCAAGCAATGACTTTTCTCACACTGTTACAACGCGGATTCAGGAAGGCTCAGGAAGCCAGGGAGGACATTAGTGGATTTTAGTTTTTCCCAGTTTTTGAACAGGTTAACGACCAAGATCAGCATGTTCGCGTCCATGCGGTAATACCATTTAAAACTATTAAGGAGTTAAAAAATGCTTGTGATGTATATGGTCTTAATTCGCCATTTGTGCAAAGCTTACTCAAAACAATTTGCCATCAGCTACTTCCTCCCAGTGACTGGGTGTCTATCATGTGCTCTTATTTAAGCGGTGGAGATTTTTTGCTTTGGAGGTCCTATTGGACCGATTATTGTTCATAGCAAGCAGAAAGAAATCGAAGGCAGGATATTGAAACCCCTGTGGACATGTTTTTAGGGATGGGTGAATTTGTGAACTTGGAAAGACAGTTGAATTACAAATCTGAAGTCTACTATCAGATAACTGCATGTGCTAAATGCATGGCACCAAATTAACTCTCGGAACCAGTCTAATTTAGTTCTAAGGTTAAACAGGGCACAGACGAGCTGTACTCATACTTTGTAGATAGACTTTATCAAACAGCTAACAGATCAATCAGAGACCCAGGTGCTTGTGAATTTATTATTAAGTAGTTAGCATTTGTAAATGCAAATAAACTTTGTCAGGATGTTCTGAGACCCCATAGGAAAAAAGGAACTGTTTCAGAATTCATTCGCTTGTGTTCAGATATTGGCCCGGCTAGCTCAGTCGGTAGAGCATGAGACTCTTAATCTCAGGGTTCATGCCCCACATTGGGCGCCACATTTAGTCTGCAGCCAGTGCAGATGGTGTGAACAGTTCGGTCACATGGGAAAATCCTCAGGGAGTTTAAATTAAAGACACAGATTCCAATCACCTTTAAACCAGCTCCAAGACAGCTCCTCGAAACCCCAACCTCAAGCTACCCCAGGAAGTAGTGAGGTTTACTGAAGAGGCTAGTGAGAGAGAGAGAGAGAGAGAGAGAGAGAGAGAGAGAGAGAGAGAGAGAGCACTCTAGGGAGAGAGCTTTTATTGGGGAACAAAGAATTCTGGGGAAAATCCCATCCAATGAAGGTCAAGGGGAGCAGTGTTCCAAGGTCAGGTGAGATGACTGGATCTTCGAGGGCAGTGGTGAGACACACCTCCACACGGACAAGCTCTCAAACCCAAGAAGGGTGGGGAAAACTCTAACACAAAAAGTGTCACACCCAGCTGGGGAGGAAACTCAATCACGTGCAAGGATGGTCTCCCACACTTACTCTCACCGAACAACTTGAGAGTGCAGGCAGTATGAACTCCATTTCCTCTCACTATGTGGTATGCAGGAGAGAGAAGACTTTTTGGCAGACTCCCCTCCTCCTCTGGTTGACCTTACACTACAGAGCATCAATTCCTTCACACTTCCAGTTCCCACCATTCAGTCCCTCCAGCAGCAACCCCTGAAGAAGTCAGGCTCCAAGAAAACAGCATAGGATGAGAGGCAGGCAGTGATCAGGAGTCAGCAGCCTCGGGGGGTGGATGGCATCAAGCAATCTGCATCAGTAACATGCAGCAGAAAACTTTGGCCCTACAAATAAGTAGAGGCTTATAAAATTGGTTTGGCACAGTGACTAATTAGGCAGGAGTGCAAAACACATGTAAGTCAGACCATGCCATACCTCTGCCCCAAACCCTCTTTCATCCTACTTTAGTTAAATATCAAAAAGGAATTGTGGGGCTGGGGTTGTGGCTCAGTGGCAGAGCACTTACCTAGCATGTGTGAGGCCCTGGGTTCGGTTCTCAGAACCACATATAAATAAATAAAATAGAAGTTTCAGGCAGATGGTGGAGATGCACGCATCTTCAAGTAGGTGAAGTCCTATCTTCGGAAGGCTGCCTGGCCTGCTCTGCTTCTGGCCAAGAAGCTTTGTCGCCCTCTGGGATGATGTCCTTTCCACTTTGAGGTTCCTGGTGAGGATGTGGGGCCTCCCACAAAGGCAGCCTGGCACTCACCACTGTGCTCCTGCTGGACATTGTGGATCCCAGAGGAGAGCCTCAGTGATGTTGAACATTTATTTCATATATTTGTTGGCCACTTGTATTTCTCCTGTGATGTGCCTGTTCAGTTCCTTTGCCCATTTGGTGATTGGAATACTTGTTTTTACAGTGAAAGAATGAAAGAAGAAAATGGATAAAAAGGCACAGGAACAGATAAGAGAAGCCAAATCGTAAGACCACAAGCATATGGAAGACAGGGTTACATTCCCAAGAGGCTGGACTGTGGTACCTGGAGTCTTCTGTACCATCCAAAAATAAATAAATAAATAAATAAATAAATAAATAAAATAAAGGTCTATTGAATATAAAATAAAGGTCTAAGGAATTGTGCCTGCAACTCACTCTACAATACAGGCAAAACTTCAATACACATATGGCAATACACACAGTATATATGTGTATATATGTCAGAATAAATAGATTCATAATTAGAGAATTATAAAGCAAATGTGGAAAAATGTTAACATTTGAGAAATCTGGTTTTATAGTATGTTGGAATTCTTCATATTATTTTTAAATTTTTCTGTAGGTTTGATATTATGTCAAAATTTAAAGTTCAAAACGCTAGTGGTCCAGAAGGAAAATTAGATGAGAAAGCTTAAAGTAGGGCTGTGGGGGGTGGGGGGTTGAGAAAGCAATTACAAATATCCACTATAGACATAATTTAAAGTGATGATGTAAAGCTATGCTTATGGATAGGTAATGTGTTATGATAGAACAATAGGAAAAATTTTTATTTTACTATTATAAATCAATAAAATTTTGTAAAAAGAAAATTCTCATTTAGATCAGAGGTTGGCTACCGTTTTCTTTAAAGGGACAGATAATAAATATTTACAGCTTTGTGGGTAAGTTTCTGTTGCACATACCCAACTCTGCCATTGCAGCAGAAAGAAGATTTAGACAATACACAAATAGGCTGTGGTTGTGTTCTATTACTTATAAAAGCAGGTGGCCATCTAACTTTTTCTGCAGTGTGCAGATCCTTGATTTTGCAAATGGCCACTTTTTCCTCTACAACATGGTTTATCGGGAAGGAGCTCCTGTGAAGCTTCCTGTGGGCCCCCTAGACCTATAGGTAGGCAGTATGAGAGTTCCACTAGTCCCAGGCAATTGCCTTTTGATAAGCAGATCAAACGAAATTTAGTGAAAACGTTAAATCAAAGTTCAGTACCAACACAGTGAACTTCTATACCGTTAGAATACTTACTGCCATTCAGAATAACTGAAGCTATAGAGGTTTTACATTTCATAGTTTCACTATCAATTAAAGTTTTATGCTAAAGTAACCTGGTCATCAGAGTTGATTTTCCATTTCTTCAACTTGAACTTCTTGATTAGACTAACACATTTGCAGTTCTGCACTGTTTAGCACCTCACTGAAAACCTTACAGAGCTTAATATCACTCTGGTTCTTGGCACAGTTCAAAAATTGTTTTCTCATAAAAGCAGAGGCCACCAAACTGTTGCTAGCTGCCTTCCCTAAGGCTCTTGGTAAGTGATATCACTTATATTGAGGGCTCAGCATTACTTCCTTGACTGAAGCTCCCAGTGATGTCATGGCCCAGCATGTGCCAGACAGCAGAGCCCAAAGCCACACCAGCTGCAGTGGTTGCCACCTTAGTCCATCAGAATTGGCTTCTGGGGTGCAACAGCAGGTGAGCCAACTGCAGATGGTGAGGCTGCTGCTGGTACTGGCCTAGTCACAGCTCTCATCTGAGGGGCCAGGCTGGCTGGGGACGGGGGTGGGGGTGAGGTGAGGCTCTGGCCAGGCCAAATGCTAGGTGCCTGGCAGCTGGCATCCTGAGTGAGAAACTCTGTTTTTTCTATTTATGCAAACTTGTCATTGGGATTTTGATAGGAATTGTACCTATCTTTCCACTTATATGTGTTTTCTTCTTTAATTTTATTATAGTTTGAACCTTAAAATGTTCTTCAAAGACTCATGTGTTAAAGAGTTAGTCCCCAGCCAATGACACTATTGGCAGGTGGTGGAGACTTTAGGAGGTTGGAAGAAGTGGGTCACTGGGGGTGTGCCTTTGAAGGGTATATTTTGTCCCCAGCCCCTTAAACCTTCTCTCAGCTTCCAAGCTGCCACGAAGTAAGCAGCTGTGCTTCCCCACAGCCTTCCACTGTTACCAGCTGCGTAACGAGGGACACAGACAATGGAGCCAACTGACCATGACTGAAACCTTTGAAACCATGAGCCAAAATAAATCTTTCCTCCTTTAAGCTGTTTCTCCGGTGTTTTTGTCATAGCAATGGAAAGTTACTAACAAGTGTCTTTGAGCAGTGTTTTGTTGTTTTCAGGACTCCTTGGTTAAGTTTATTCATAAGTATTTTATTTTCTTGGGTGCTATTATAAACAGAGCTGTTTTTTTCACCTTCTTTTCAGACTGTATGATTGTATATTGTTCATTAATAGTGTGTAGAAATATCACTTATTTGGGGATGTTAATTTTGTATTTTTTTCTTTTTTGTGGTGCTGGGGATCAAATCCAGGATCTTGCACATGTCCCCAGCAGTATCCTGAAACTTTGTTTCATTAGTTTATTAGTTTTAACAGACGTGTGTGTGTGTGTGTGTGTGTGTGTGTGTGTGTGAGAGAGAGAGAGAGAGAGATCTTAAGTGTTTCCTGTATATAAGATTATGTCATCTGCAAAGAGAGATTTATGTAATTTGAAAAGAGATAATTTTACTTCTACCTTTCTAATTTGGATGCTTTTTGTCTAATTGATCTGGCTAGGATTTTTAGTACTATATTGAAGTGATGAAAGCAGCCATCCTTGACTTAGAGGAAAGCTTTCATATTTTCACCATTGAATATGAAGTCAACTCTAGGTTTTTTCTTTTTCTTTTTTAATATACAGCCTTCATTATGTTGAAATAGTTTGCTTCTATTCCAGTATGAGTACTATCATGAAAGAGTGTTGCATTTTGTCAAAATGTTCTTTCAGCATCTAATGAGATTTATGTACCAGCATCTAATAAGATTTATCTTTTCTTTCTTTCATTTAGTTCCATGATATATTGACTGATTTTTTTGTTAGATTATTCGTGTTACTTCAAAATTAAGTCCCACTTGATTTAACAATATACACTTGATTTACTTTAATGTGTGTTGATTTTTTTTTTGCTAGCATTTTGTTAAATATTTTTGCATCAGTATTCACAGAGGGTATTGGTCTGTGTGTGTGTGTGTGTGTGTGTTTTAACAGTCATCTGGCTTGGTAACAGGTAACTTCCAAACTCATAAAATGAGTTTGGAAGTATTCCCTGTACTGCAATATTTTAATAAATTTTGGTGCTGTGGTTTGGTTGTTGATGGTTTTCCAAATGCCCATGTGTTAAAGTCTTGGTCCCCAAGATGGCATTACTGGGAGGTGGTAGAACCTTTAGAAAGGGGAAGTCTTTAGGTCATTGGGGGTATGCCCTTGAAGGGGAGTATGAGACCCAAGGTCTTTTTTTTTTTTGCTTTCTGGCTATCCATGACATTGACTACTTTTGGTCAAAGCAACAAGCAACAAGGACAATCATGGATTGGAACCTCCAAAACTATGAGCCAAAATAAAACTTTTCTCTTTACATGTTGATTATACCAGGTATTTGTTACAGTGACAGAAAGCTGACTAACACAACTGGTGTTTCTTTTTTAAATGTCAGTGAAGCTCTGGGCTTTTTGTTGTTTTTTTTTCTGCAAAAAAAAAAAATTCTGATTCAGTCCTATCAGTTATAGGTATATTCATATTTTCTATATAATTAGTAAATTGTTTCTAGAAATTTTTCCATTTTTATCTGGTTTATCCAATTTGCTGGTATACAATTATTACTCTCTTGTATTCCTTTTTTTGTAGTATTATCAGTAAAATGCTCTTTCATTTCTGATTTTAGTTATTTTGGGACTACAAATTATTTTTTAAAATACTATAGCTGGGCATGGTGGTGCATTCCTCTAATCCCAGTGATTTGGGAGGCTGAGGCAGGAGGATTACAGGTTCAAACCCAGACTCAGCAACTTAATGACTTAGTGACACCCTCTCTCAAAACTAAAAAGAAAAGAACCACAAATATAGCTCAGTGGTAGAGTATCCCTGGGTTCAAGACAAAAAAACAAGCTAAAAACAACTATAGAGCTGAAGTGATCTTCTAGTTGCATCATACCAAGTGGTACATGATATCTACAAAAAATAATAGTTATTATAATCTTTAGGTATTGCTTCTCAGGCAGATGAGAAGCCTCTCAAGGGCAATTTGGCAGTATCACACACATTTTTTTTTTGAGAGAGAGAGAGAATTTTTTAATATTTACTTTTTAGTTCTCCACAGACACAACATCTTTGTTTGTATGTGGTGCTGAGGATCGAACCTGGGCCGCATGCATGCCAGGCGAGCGCGCTACCACTTGAGCCACATCCCCAGCCTTTACACACATTTTTGATTGTCATAACTAGGAAAGAGTTGCTACTGGTATTTAGTTGATAAGGAGAGGGATAGTAGTAAACATTTAATTTGACAAGTCAGGTCCACCACAGCAAAGCATTATCTGGCCCATAATATCAAGAGTGTGAGGTTGAGAAACCCTACATTAAGACTTTTTGCCAGATTCCTCCACTATAGTTAGTATTTTCCCCTTTCCATGCTGCATTTCTTTGAAGCATGTCAATAGTTGCAGTTTCCTCTGAGGGCCTGGGGTTCAGATATGTCCCCCACATCCTGGAGGAGGTTAGAATCTAAATATATCATTTGGAATTCTTCCATAAGGAAGCTCTCTCTTCCATGTTTACTTATAGTATGGACTCATGTATATTCCACCTTGTAAACGCCTTCAGGTTGGCTTTGTGCTCCTTAAAAAAACAAAACAAAACAAAACAAAAAAACATACACACACACACACACACACACACGTGTGTGTGTGTGTATTTTAGTTTTAGATGGACACAATCTTTATTTTTTTATCTTTATGTAGTGCCGAGGATCAGAACCAATGCCTCACACATGCTAGGCAAGTGCTTTACCACTGAGATACAACTCCAGTCCAAGGCTTTGTGCTCTTCTGACATGCCTTTATCCTCTTGTCATTAGATTTCTTGTTTATTTTCTGTACTACAGGATGATTCAAGTTCATCTCACACTTTCTGTGTCCTAGCCCTAGAATCATCCATTTCTCAAAGGAGCCCTGATTCCTTTTCTGGAGAATAATACTTAGAAACCAAGATCTGGGTAGGCTCAGTTACTGGAGTATCATTTCTTCTAGGTCCCCTTGGAGAACAGAGCCGGGTAGTGTGTGTACTAACTCATATATAGACATATGTCCTGTAGTTGCTTTTCTCTGTGTGTGTGTTATGTGTGTATACAATATATACATGAGTTAATATTGATGTCTCTGACTCTAATAGATCTGATAATAGATCTGGTAATTTCTTATTCAACACTTATTCACAAATTATAGGCATGAAAAATTAAAGTGTCTGGATCAGGTGATCACCTTAAAGGATGACAAATTTAGGAGCTCCACAAAGCTCCCTTTTCTTTTTGATCAGAATGGAATCCTTCCTACTCTTCCTCCTTTTTTTTTTTTTAGTTGTAGTTGGACACAATACCTTTATTTTATTTATTTATTTTTATGTGGTGCTGAGGATCAAACCCAGAGCCTTGCACATGCTAGGTGAGCACTCTAGTGCTGAGCCACAACCTCAGCCCCCTACTCTGAATTCTTATAAACATCTTATGATTACATTGAGCCATGTGTTTTTTCAATCACTAGCAATACATGCTTTATTAGAAGAGATCATATATTCTTTGCATAGAGTATAACCCCCCAAAGTCTTGACTACATAATTTAACAACATCTATTAAATTAAAATATTTAATTAGATAATTATGGGAGATAATCAAAGAAAGTGATAGTAGAATTTATCAAATGGCTAACACCAAAAAGACAAGGATAATTTTTTATACTTGTCTTTTTAAAAACTATATTTTTCAGTTGAAAATTCTGCATGTATGTTTCCCTTTATCAATACATAGTTTTTTTTAAAAGTCTGATGAATGCTACCACTTGAAAAACAAGAGTAAAGGTCTTTTTATTTTTAGACAGACTATACCATACAAATTAATCACGTAGGTCATTACTTTAGCTTCTGTACAGGAAAAATTTGCTGTCTTCTCTATACTTACACATGTCTGTTGCGAGAGATATGTGGGGTTTTTGAACTCCAGCAATGGGATATCACATAATTCAATTCTGACACTATCTATCTGGAGTTCTCTCAGACTTCTCAGGCTAAAGACAGTCTCATAAGACTGTCAGCAACTTTAGGCACATATTACATGTTCATATTTTCACTGGTGCTTCTGACTAACTGACTATAAATCAGAGGTTCCTATAACCCTCTCTATGGGTTTGATTTTTTGCTAAAATGGTTCATTGAACTCAGGAAAACAGTTTACTTACTAGATTACTGGTTATTATAAAATAATGCAACTCAGGATCAGCTAGCCGGAAGAGATGCATAGGGCAAGATTCTGTGAGAAGTGACACAGAGCTTCTATGCCCTGTGGGCTACCTTCCAAGTACCTTCTGAGTGTGTCAACCTGGAAGCTCTCTGAATCCTGTCCTTTTTGGGCTTTTATAAAGGCTTCATTAATGTAGGCGTGGTTGACTAAATCATTGTCCAGATTAGTCACTTAGTAGCTGTTTTGGTCATCAGACAGACTGACTTATATCATACTGTGTTCAAGTAACTTTTGTTTTACTAAATAATGGCCCCAATGCATAATAGTGGTAATGCTGGCAATTTGGATATACCAAAGAGAAGCCAAGACACTTCCTTTAGTAAAAAGGTGAAATTTTTATTTATGGAAAGAAAAAAAATTGTATGCAGAGGTTGCTAAGATCTACGGTAAGAATGAATCTTCTACCTGTGAAATTGTGAATAGAAAAAACGCATTCTAGCTTTGGTGTTGCATCTCGAATTGTAAAAGTTACAGCCAAAGTGCAGGAAAAGTGCTTAGTTAAGAAGGAAAAGGCATTGCATTATAGAGTTCAGTGCTGTCCAAAGTTTCAGGCTTCCACTGGGTATACCCTGTGGATACAGAGGAAATACTGTATATAATTCTTATTATAAATAACAATATCACAGCCACCATTTTTGTTCAATAGATGACAAGCAGTAATAGAAAAATCTTCATATTTTGACAAATAAATTTGCTTTTAAAAATCCTGTTCCACATTTCAAAGCTGTAATTAAATGGCAGTGAGAAAGTGATTTCACATTTTAAAGTTTATGGGCTGCATTACTGACAGTGAAATAAATCAGCATTTGTTGTGTATAGTACAGGAACTCGCACAAGCTCATGCTTACTAGGAAAACCAAACCAAACCAAAACAAAATAACTTTTGAGAAAAGGGGGCACTTGGGATATCTAGTTAGTAAGCTTAATACCACAATAGCATAGTGTGTTCACACACGATGAATGCATAGATACCTAGCGTGAGCATAAGGTAGGACTCTCTAGTTGTCAGACATCTATATAAATGCCAACTTAGATATGAAAGGGATTTGTTTTCTCCACATTCTCTAAAATAATTTCTATATACCATTGATAATATAGACTCACTAAAGATTTGAGATTCTAAAACTAATACATTTCCTTTTGAGTTTTGATTAAACACCTCTACACATTGAATTTTAAAATATTTGATAACTTCTGCATTAATGTTATTATATATTTCTTACAATGATACAACTCTCCCCAGTGTGGATTCTCTGATGCAGAATAAGGTCTGAGCTCTGAATAAAAGACAGCTTTTCTTACATTATAGCAAAGATAGAATTTTCTTTCTATTGTTGCTAACAGACAATTGGTAAAAAAAAAAATTATTCACTCTGAAGGGTTTCCCACAAATCTCAGAACTCTTCCTCAGATTTTTTTCTTAATTTTAGTAATGTATGGGCTTCAAATTAAATTGTCATTATAAAAACTGACTTAGTTTTCTCTCCAGTGGGTTTTGTTTTTAAATTGAGCATAAGAGCTAAATATTGATTAAGACCTTTTTCATGGCCATCAATAGCATTCATAAGATTTTTGTTCTGGTATAGTGTCTCTGGAACTGAATAAAGTTGGTGTATACAGGAAGGGTTTCCCCTCATTCATCACATTTAAACTGTCTTGCCCAGAATGGAGTTTCTCATGATTAATAAGATCAGAGAATTGGCTAAAACTTATGCTGCACTGAACACACTGGTACATTTTGTCCTCAGTGTGGATCTTCTGGTGATCAATGAGATCTGTTCCCATAGTGAAGGTTTTCCCACACGCATCACATTTATATGATTTTTTCACCTGTGTGGATTTTTTGATGATTAATGAGTTCAGGGCGATGACTAAAGCTTCTGCTACATTGGTCACATGGATATGGTTTCTCCCCAGTGTGGATTCTCTGATGCAGGATGAGAGCTGAGCACTGACTGAAAGCCTTCCCACACTCATTACATTTATAAGGTCTTTCCCCAGTGTGGACTCTTTGGTGTCTGATGAGGTCCGAGTTCTGACAGAAACTTCGGCTGCACTGTGTGCATGGATATGGTTTTTCTCCAGTGTGAATTCGCTGATGAAGAATAAGGTCAGACCTCTGACTGAAGGTTTTCTCACAACTATCACAACGATAGGGCTTTTCACCAGAGTGCACTCTCAGATGTTTAGTGAGGTCTGAACTTTGACTAAAACTTTTATTGCACAAATTACAAGCATATGGTTTCTCTCCAGTGTGTATTCTGTGATGCTTTACGAGATCTGAACGGCGACTAAAACTTTTAGTGCAATCACTACATGGATAAGGTTTCTCTCCAGTGTGGATTCTCTGATGTAGAATAAGGTTGGAGCTCTGACTAAAGGTTTTCCCACAGTCGTCACATTCATAGGGTTTCTCACCTGTATGAATTCTATGATGTTTAACGAGATCTGATCTTCGACTAAACATTTTATTGCACTGATTACATGGATAAGGCTTCTCTCCAGTGTGAATTCGTTGATGATTAATAAGATCTGAAAGCCTACTGAAAGTTTTGCTGCACTGATTACATGAATAGGGTTTTTCTCCGGTGTGAATTCTTTGATGCAGAATAAGAACTGAGCTTTGATTAAAAGCCTTTCCACACTCATTACATTTATAGGGCTTCTCTCCAGTGTGGATCCTTCGATGTTTAATAAGGTCTGAATTCTGACTGAAACTTTTGCTACATTGATTACATGGATATGGCTTCTCCCCAGTGTGGATTCTCTGATGCAGAATAAGGTCTGAGCTCTGACTGAAGGGTTTCCCACATACATCACACTTATATGGTTTCTCCCCAGTGTGGATTCTTTGATGTTTTATAACATCAGAACTTTGACTAAATTGTTTGTTACACTGGTTACACGTATAAGGCTTCTCTCCAGTGTGAATTCTCTGATGTTTAACTAGGTCTGAGCGCTGGCTAAAACTTTTATTACAATGACTGCATTGATAAGGTTTCTCTCCTGTATGGATTCTCTGATGTATAATAAGATCTGAACTCTGACTAAAGGCTTTCCCACATTCATCACATTTATAAGGTTTTTCACCAGTGTGGACTCTTTGATGTTTAATAAGGTCTGAACTCCGACTGAAACTTTTAATACACCAATTACAAGGATAGGGTTTCTCTCCAGTATGAATTCTCTGATGCATAACCAGAGCTGAGCTCATTCGAAAGACCTTTCCACAATTATCACATTCATAGGGTTTTTTCCAGTGGGTTCTCTGGTGCTGAATAAGGCCTGTACTCCAAGCAAAGCTTTGTCCACATTCCTCACAGTTATATTGTCTTCTTTTAAAAAGGGTCTGATACTTTTTATTCAATTTATCTCCAAATTCACAGAATTCTCTGCCTTCAGAGTTCTGGAGATCATCCTCTTTGGGGTTACCAAACCCTTCAGTCAACATTTCAATTTTTGCTGTAATTTCTTCCTCTGAAGCTGGTTGTCCAATTTTGATCTTAGTCTCAA
Source organism: Marmota marmota marmota (assembly GCF_001458135.2). Lineage (NCBI taxonomy): Eukaryota > Metazoa > Chordata > Mammalia > Rodentia > Sciuridae > Marmota > Marmota marmota. Next base: position 30,522,583 of record NW_025999990.1, read on the forward strand.
TATCTGGAACAATAAACAAAATCCAAATGGAAAGTGTTCTCCATGCTGTAAGAAAGTTCAGGTGAAACAGATTACAAATATAACAATATGGGAATGCTGAAATTACCCTCTTCTTTTTTTTTTTGGCACCAGGGATTGCACCTGACCACTGAGCCACATCCCCAGCTCTATTTTGTATTTTTTATTTAGAAATAGGGTCTCAGTGAGTTGCTTAGTGCCTCACTTTTGCTGAGGCTGGCTTTGAACTCACAGTCTTTTTGCCTCAGCCTCACAAGCTGCTGGAATTATAGGCATATGCCATGGCACCCAGCCTGAAAATACCCTCTGAGAGGAAAACTGGGAAGAAACAATAGTAATGGATCATATTAATCACTTATAGAAGTGACTTACCAGATGTGCTCTGTATGATTGTTAAAGGACATCTGGGAACACTGAAACCTATTTACTTTGATTAGGAAAGTATGACTAAATTAGAGCTAATACACAAGCAATTTATTTTATTCACATATTTAAGGTAAGCAGTGTGAAAGAGTGCAGAAAAATGAAAAGAAGTTGACTGGGCTCTACCCAGCATTGTGCGGCTATTTGGGCCAAAAAATAAGGTATTAATTTAAAAAAAAAAAAGGAAAGAAAGAAAGAAAAGGAAATCAAAACCTTTCCATTTTTTTTTTTTTTTTTTTTTTTTTTTAAGACAGAGTGGGTCTCATGAAGTTGCTTAGAGCCATTCCCTCTTCTGACAAGAGTTTTTTATGTGAAGCAAATCCTGGCTTATTATTTATTGGGCACTGTTAGGCTTAATGCTTGATCACAGAGTTCCAGGTGGCTATATATTACAAATGGCCATTGTGTACTTGTTACCGATTATAAAAAATGATGCAAAACCCAGCATTCCATTGTAAAATTAACTAGCAGTAAATTCCAAGGGCAAGTGATTTGGATTCCATATTACTTTTTCATATGGTTTTGTTACTTCTCTCTCAACGGCCTTATAGGAGTTCCCTGTTACTAGTTAACAGACAAGCGGAAATTAAACAGTCAGTTTTCAGATGGGTTTGGCAGCATGTGGGCACCAGCCCAAAGCTTTTACTTATACCCTTACTTAGTGATGGCATCAAATACATTGATAAAGGCAAATCTTTCCAGTTGACAGAATTTCAGGTATACACGTGGTTATCTGTCCACTTTTCATGAAAGGCAGCACAGTCTAAGAAATATGCCTACAATGATTTTTAGGTAGTTACTAATGGGTTATCAGAATATATAGTTACTTTAAAAGAATTAGATTGGAATAGCAGAAATGAGGATTATAGAAGCAAAATATGAGGATGGACTTCCTAGAATGAGCAAAGAATGTGAAAATATTTGTATTCCTTGTGAATCCTCAGTAAAAGGCATCTACTGTAGAGAAAGAAGCCCCTAGAACAATTAGGCATAATGATCCATAATATGAATGTCAATCAGCCTTCTTCCAATGCTTATACAATGGACTTAGGTACAGAGTGGTCATGGCAGCAGCAATGGAAGCTGTATATGGCTTCAACAATATGGACTTCCCCTCTCCAAGGCTGATATTCCTGTTACCACTGCTATGTGCCCAAACAGCCAATATTCAAAGTGAATACTATACCCCCAGCCCAAAAGTACCACTCCCTAGAGAAGAACCAATTAGCCTTTAGAGGATAGATCCCTTACTTTGGACTACTTATATCATATAGACAGCAACAATTTGTTTTCAAAGAACGAAATACATAGTTCAGATACAAATTTGTATTGACTTAAGAGAATGATATTTTTAATACTATGGTATTCTTTACAGTATTGCCTCCAAATAACTCATCTTATCAGGGAAAGAAGTATACCAGTGAGTTCAGATATGTGTAATAAATGAATCTATCTATACGCCCCATCATCCAGAAGTATGTGGATTGAGATAATGGCTAAAGGCTAAATCTGGGGTGATGTCTTATAGGACACAATATATTTCCTAAACTAAAGACAACTAAGTTTTTTCTCCATGACCAAAATACATAAAGAGGTATAGGAACCAAAGAGAAGGAGAGAGAATGGTTCCTCTCATATACCTAATAATCTATTTGTATTATTTTGTTTCATATCTCCATAATCTTGGATTTGGTGAGTTTTCCAGTACTCAAAGGAGAAGTGCTTCTACTATGAAGCAAAGTAATGATTTTTGTTAAATTTGAAGGTAAGACTGCCTCTTGGCCATTTTGGGTTCCTTATGCTATTCAAACAACAGATGAAGAAGGTGTGTAAGTGCTCTGCCACTGAACCACAGCCCCAGCCCCTTCCAGATCTACTTCATATTTGCTTTGTGGCTCTGGGGATTAATACTGATAAACTGCAAAACCTGTGGTTCTATGCTCTGGCTTGCAATTAAATTTGTACAAGAGTAGGAGAATTGTGGGGAGCCATCCTCACACGTGACTGGGCAACTCCCAGTTTGGGTCTGAGGCGTTCTGGCTAAACTGTGTCGGAGCTTTCCCGGCCCTCTCCTGGTGCGAGAGCCTGTCCGTGTCGGGGTGTGACTGCCCACTGACCCTGGGGGCCAATCACTGACCCTGACCTTGGAGTGCGGCCCCCCTCAACCTTCATTGGATGGAATTCTCCCCTGGATTTCTTGTTCCTCAATAAAAGGCTACTCCCTGGCGTGCTCCCTCTCTCTCTCTCCTGCTAGCCCTGAGTAATCCTTGCTGCCCTACCGGGTGGTTCAAGGTGGGAACCAGAGCGGGAGCCGTCTCGGACCTGGTCATAGAAAAAGGTAACTGAGTCTGTGTGTTTTATTTCAATCTCACTAGTTAACTTTTATGCCAAGAACCTCTTTAATGAAACCAGTGCGCTGGTCGCATGGTGGAAGAGAATAGTTGAGAGACCAATTGTTCTAGTTTGCCCAAACTGAGGGACTATTGGGATGTGAGACTGTTAGTGCTAAATACCAAGCCAAAAGGTAAGCTGTCCACCCTAAATCCTTGATTTTTTCTTGCTGAGCTAGTCATTCTCTCAGTATCTGCAGGGAATTGCTTCCAGGATCCCTCTTGGATTTCAAAAGCTTCAGATGCTAAAATCCATTATATAAAATGGCATAGTATTCACATATAACCTACATACATTCTCCCATGTTTTAATTCAACTCTAGATTACTTATAATACCTAATACAATGTAAGTACTATGTAGTCATTAATTTGTATTATTTTTTATGGTTTGTTTCCAAAATATTTTTAATATATATTTTTTTAGTTGTCAATGGACTTTATTTTGATTCTTTATTTGTGGTGCTGAGTTTCAAACCCACTGCTACACACATTCTAGGCAAGCCCTTTATTACTAAGCCACAATCCTAGCCCTCCCCTCAATTTTTTAATTTGTTTTTGGTAGTTGTAGATGGACAACATGTCTTTATTATTTATTTATTTTTATGCAGTGCTGAGGATCAAACCCAGTGCCCCACACATGCCAGGCAAGCAATCTATCATTGAGCCACAATCCCAGCCCTCCCCAAAATATTTTTGATCCACAGTTGGTTGAATCTGTGGATGTGGAATCCAGGGTAAGGAGAGCCAACTATACTTGTATTTCTTTAAGCAAAGGCAAAGTTCATATCAAGTGGTTCTATCCTCCAGGATACAGTAATCAATCTCTCCCCTTCCTAAATGTAATAATGGCTTTCCACTGTTGTATGCTCAAGGCTGTTCTCATCCCCATAATTTTTGTAATCTTAGCCATCATTCTCACAAAACTTAATTACTCAACTGAATAAGCCATGTTTCCTGCTAAAATCCTAATACTCCTGGCTTAATTTCTCTGTAACTGCTATAATTATGTGATAACATAATGTACATTTATTTATTTTCTGTTTTTCCCCACTGGAATGTAAGATTCATAAGGGTATGGACTTTTTCTATATAGCAATTCACTGCTATATCCCTATCACTTAGAACAGTGCCTGGCACAAAATAAAATCTCAATAACTAATAAAATTACATGACAAGAAATAATAAGCTATGATTTTATTAATTAATACACATTTATCAATGGAAAATATTTGTTGAATTAGTTAGCTAAATGATATAAAGGATATATTGATGTTAACTATGACTACTTTTAGATGGTGGAGTTGTAGGTTATGTTTAAATTTTGTTCTGTGTTTTTCTATACTTCACAAAAGGACTCTAGTATAATTGTATAACTCTATAATAAAAAAGTGTTATTTTTTACACATTCTAAGAAACATAAACATATGGGATAAATATGTTTACATAAAATTTCAAGGAAGAGGCCCAATTCTACGCTGATTCTCAGAAAGGATGAGGTGCCTTGTAATAGATTTTTAGGGAAGGACAAATTCTAAATTCAGGAAATAAACTAAATAAAATAAAATATAATAAAGATGCTCAGAGACTAAAAAGAGGCCAGATCTAGAATGAAAGCAATGGCAATGCAAGGTAAATTTCACAAGCAAACAACAGCAATGGGAGAATCAAAATGAAAAAGAAGTAACATGATGTAGAAATGGAACCCTGTAGCACTTCTGAACAAAGTCAGGATCAAAATGATCTTACTACTAATAAAAGTGGCCACTATTTATAAAGGATTTACTACGAACTAGGTCTGTTCCAACCTTTACACATAGGATCGCATTTAGGGTGTATGGTATTTCATATAGTAGTAACAGAACCCAATGAATCATATCTCCATACCTTTGTATACTTCCTTTCCACAACTACTCTGGAACTGGGCATTGGCCAATGAGACATTAACAAATGTAACACAAACATATGTATGAAAAGTGCTTCTGTATCAGAGAGCTTTCCCTTGAGTTTGGAAATTTGAGTACTGTGAAAAAGTCTAGGCTAGCCTTCTGATGATGTATGATCCAAGCCATAACAAACAGCAACAGTTACACATGTGATTGATACCATCTTAGATCCAGCCCTATCAGAGACACTAGATGACTTCCTGAATGACCCCAGATAGTATTAGGAAAAAAAAAAAAAAACCTGCCCAGCTGAACCCAGCTCAAGTTAGCCACCTACAAACTATAAGAAATAATATGGTTTAAAAATGTGATGTTGGGGCTAGAGTTGTGGCTCAGTGATAGCACTTGCCTAGCATGTGTGAGGCACTGGGTTCGATTCTCAGCACCATATATAAATAAATAAATAAAATAAAGGGCCATCAATATTTTAAAAATATTTTTAAAAACTTAAAATTAAGTCTGATGTTTTAGGTCATTAAGTTTTGGGGTCCTTTATTTTGGAGTAATACATAGACACAATTCTCAAGAAACCCCCCAAGACATGAACTATTATACACTTATAAAGTGGGGAAACAGAACTGTAAAATTACTGGAGGCAGTGACAAAGCTAGTATTTGGATCCATGTCAGCAGACTCCAAATGTTCAAATTTGACCCTATAGGAGATGAGAGAGATGATGTGAAAAGATCATAAGGAGGACATTCCAAACATTGACAGATTGGTACTAAGGTGATAGACCATAAAGGCAAAAATAGATGACTTGGGTCCTTTAAAAAAAAAAAAAAAAAGGGAACTGCATGAGAATTTGATAAAGATGCAAGACTTTGCTTGAAGCACTAAAAGATATAGTATTGCCTGACACAGTGTAGACATAGGTAGTGAAGAATACCAATATTATTTGAAGAAACCAGCATGGGGCAATATTCTATCCCCTCAAAACACTAAGATAAACTATGTTGCTCCTCACCTGAAAGAAGGTGATGTTGTTGAAAATCACAATTGAACTGGATCTCCATGGACTGAATATGGACACCTCAGGGAGCAACTGGAGAATTATCATTTCTTCTGTAAGATTTTCTTGTCCACAAAAGGGTCTGAGACCTGGAGGCAACTTGGCACCACTGGGCTCAGAAGGGAATCACTGTGCAAACTAGAGATGTAATTTCTGAGACTAGTCCACCAGACACAGCCTCTAGATATAAAGGAAGGGAAGGAGAAACCGAAATTTTAATTTCCAAATGCTTTTCTATTAGAATTCATTTATTTTCCTTCCCATTATCCAGGAATCTAGCATTAGCCCTCTCGGACATACATTCCCCATTCCAAGTCGAGAGCTAGTAAAACAAAATCGGGGGTTATTCTACCGAAATTGGGGTAACTGGAAAGAACTCTGGGGAGAGAATTTTGGCATTTGTCTCAGTGGTTAAGAATATGTTACTTGCTGCCTTTACAAAATGGTCACTACTGATCACCAACGTGATCGCTTTCCTTTCTTTGCCTTCTAACACTCACAAATTCAGGCAGCCCTTTGCTGGGTCGGTCGGCTGGTTCGCGAGGATTCCTCCACGCACGTGATTCCACCAGCTCCCCGAATTTTCTGGCGTTCATTCATTTGAACGCGACGCCCATACCGACAGCTCCCCGTGCCCAGGAGCGACCCTGGCGGCTCTGACTCTCCACGGACTCAGGAAACCGCTTGTCAGACAAGATCACCTGGGACACCTTGGCCTGGGGTGGGCCGACTTCTTGCTTACCTCGAACATCTCCCCGGCTGCCTATCCAGACTCACCCGCAGCGAGCCAGGCATCGCCCTGTCCACTCTAGGAATCTGGGAGGATTGCTCAGCTCTAAGGCGCGTGGCCGCGCGTGCGTAGGGCGGCACCGAGGGTTGGCGGTCGGATTCCCTGGAATTAACCCATGAACATCCGGTGAGCTGCTACCAGCAGATCCTTAGCTAGGTACTCTGCCAGAGACAGATCCCTTGCTGTCCCGTCTGTAGATTCTTAAGGTGAATGTCGGAATCCGTTGTCTTTCGGGAAAGCTCTCAGGGGCTGGCTAGGTTTTCTGACCGAATAATGAATTCTTCGTTAGCTCGCACACGCTTTTTAACCCATCCTCTCTCACGTAATCAGATTCACAGGAGAGCGTTCATTCAACTTTCTTACCGTGCTCTCCCCCACCACCCCCCAGCCTCAGAATAGGGGCAAGCAGAATCACGTGGAGGCCTCCTTAAAATACTGATCTCTGGACCCCACCTCCAGAGATTGTGACTCGGGTTTGGGATGGAAGTCCGTGTTTTCAAGTGATCCTGCTGGTCCTGAAACCACACTTTGATAACCGCTGCCTTAGAAATAGATGAAGCTCAGCAATAAATCCTTTAGTGGCTGGAAAACTGGGGGAAAAAAATGAGGTTAAGGAATGGCAGGAACCAGGCGTCCTAACACACACCTGTAATCCCAGCGGCTGGGGAGGCTGAAGCAGGAATATCACGAGTTCATAGCCAGCCTCAGCAATTTAACGAGGCGCTAAGAAACTCAGTGACGCTCTGTCTCTAAATAAAATACCAAAAAAGGGCTGGGAATGTGGCTCAATGGTTGAGTGCCCCTGAGTTCAATCCCCAGGTAAGAAAGAGAAAGAGGGGAGGAGAGGGGAGGAGGGCTAGGTGGAAGAGGAGGAGAAAGAAAAAGAGGGAGGGAGGGAGAGAGAGAAAGAAAGATGATTTCTGATATGTGTAGGGCTGTGAAACCATCATCACAATCAAAACAGTGAACACATCTGTCAACTACAGAAGTTTCCTACCGCCAGCAGGCTATCATTCCCATCTCCTACCAGTAATGATCAGTCTTCTGTTACTATAGATTTTTTAGATTCCAAGTTTTGTAAACTTAGAAATTTATTTAAATGAAATCATTTAGAATGTACTTTTGGGGGAGGGGTAGACTTCTTTCGCTGAGCTTTATTATACTGACCTTATCTATACTGCTGTATCAATAATTCATTGTTGCTGAATAAAATTTTATTGTGTTTTTATATATATAAACACAATAAAATTATATATATATATATATATCACAGTTTGTTTATCCATTAGCCCACCAGTTGATGGGCGTTTGGGTTTTCTATTTTTTTTTCCCATCACAAATAAAGCTGCCATGAACATTCATGTACAAGTTTATATGGAGGGGCTGGGGTTGTAGCTCAGCGGTAGAGCGCCCGCCTAGCACGTGTGAGGCCCTGGGTTCAATCCTCAGCACCACATAAAAATCAATAAATAAAATAAAGGTATAAAAAATTACGAGTCCTTTAAGAAAAACAGTTTATATGGACATCTGCTTCCCCCTTCCCCCATGTGTATGTTTAACATTTCAAGAAATTGCCACACTGTTTTTACAGAATGGCTGTGTAGTTTTGCTTTTCCTACCAGCTGCGGATGAGAGTTCCAGTTTCTCCACATCCTTACCAACTCTCTGTGTATCTCACCATGGTTTTAATTTGCATTCCCCTAACAACTAATGATAGGTAGCATTGTTTCATTTGCTTATATGCCACCTGTGTATCTTCCTTTGGTGAAGTGTCTGTATAAATATTTTGTCCGCATGCTATACAAATATATCATGAATTTGTTTTTCTTTCTCTTAATTGTTGTTTGAAGCCAAAAGTTTTAAATTTTGTTTAAGAATATGATTTATAATTTAGTTCTTTTATGGATGATGTTTTTGTTGTTGTGTGTAAGAAATCTTTACAAATTAACCTAAGTCATAAGATTTTCTTATATTTTGTCTTTCAGAAATTATTTGGAGTTTTAGGTTTTACGTTTGGGCCTATGATTTTTTTTGTACTGGAGATTGAACCCAGGGGTGCTTTACCACTGAGCTACATCCCCAACCCTCTTTTATTTTTTGTTTTGGGACAGGGTCTTGGTAAGCTGCTTAGGGCCTTGATAAATTGCTGACACTGACTTTGAACTTGAAATCCTCCTGCCTTAGCCTTCTGAGTCACTGGGATTACAGGCATATGTCACCATGCCAGCCCAGAATTAATTTTATGGTAAACATACTCTGAGATTTGGGGCAAAGTTTCTTTTATTGTATGTGGATATTCAATTGTTCTGCACTTTTCTTTCTCCTCTGAATTTCCACTGAACCTTTGTGGAAAAATTCTCTTCTTCTTTTTTTTTCCCCTTTCCTCCTCTCTGGTGCTGGGGGATCAAACTCAGGGTCTTAGGCAAGTACTCTACCAATGTGTTATGCCCCTAGTCCCATGATAATACACTTTTCATTACAGTAGCTTTATAATGAGGCTCAAATCAGGTAGTGTGAGACTTATAATGTTTTTGTTTTATCTGTTCTAACTCCAATGCATTTCTATATAAATTTCCAAATCAGCTTGCCAATTTCTAAAAAAAAAAAAAAAAATCTCCTGGAATTTTGATTGAGATTGAATTGCATTTAGAGATCAATTTGGAGAGAATGAATATCTTAGATGTAACTTTTTGGTAGATATCATTTATCATATTGAGGAAGTTATTTTCTATTTCTAGTTTATTGAGAATTTATATCACGACTGTTTGGTGGATTTTTAAATATCTTTTAAGAAGACAATATGTTTTTCATTTTTAGCTTGTTAGTATGGCAATTCACCTTTGCAGAAAGAACTGTTCCCAGTGTATGAGAACTGGCTCTATGAAACTAAAGAAAGAGGCAGACATATCCAGGATCATAGAGTGCAGTTTACTGGGGTATCTACTGACAGAAGCATGTCTTGGGTGGCTGCAAGACAGGTGGCTACCTGTCATTTGGTTTGGAGGGAGGGGACTATGGTCAAAGTGACTTTGTTTAAAATCAAAATGTACCTGGTTTATCTTAAACCAATAACAAAGATATCAGGCACATCTCTGGCACTGATGGCACCAGGGACCAGTCATAAAGCTCCACATATTCCTTTAGTGGTTGTAAAAATTATAGTATGCTGGGAAACTATTCAGGGAAAACAGACCAGGGTTACTCAGGGGAAGTCACGGCAATTAGAACTCAAAGGGGCTGCATAGATCAAGATGAATCCCTAATTTCCTTCCTTCCTTCCTTCCTTCCTTCCTTCCCTCCTTCCTTCCTTCCTTCCTCCCTCCCTCCCTTCCTTCCTTCCGTACTGGGGATAAAATTCAGCCTGTGCCTGTGCATGCTAGGCAAGTGCGCTACCACTGAGCTACATGCCCAGCCCTTACATACACTGATTTGAGGAATATTGGCCTGTAGTTTTCTTGTAATATATATATTATATATATATATATTAATTATATATATATATAATATATATATTAATATATATATTAATAAAAAATATATATATATATTTTTAACAATCCTAATTGGCTTCATTTTTATTTTTTTAAAATCAGGTAACACTTCATTCCATAAAACAGAATCAGTTTTCCTGTGAGCCAAGCACTCATCAAAAATAATTTGATGAGTTAACATCAGATTATTTATTTTTTTTACACAAAATAAGGACAAGGGAACTTCACTATTTCGCCAGTTGAGAATGGCTCTTCTCCCTCCAATCCAGATTTCTCTTGGAGGACCAGATGTGTCAGCTTGGTTTGATTGACTCCATGTTTTGTTTTGTTTTT